>NC_053025.1:26809614-27068280 GCF_003073215.2 Triticum urartu
TAGGAACATGTATAAGTCATGAAGAAAGCAATAGCAACATACTAAACGATCGGGTGCTAAGCTAATGGAATGGGTCATGTCAATCAGATCATTCAACTAATGATGTGATCCCGTTAATCAAATAACAACTCTTTGTTCATGGTTTAGGAAACATAACCATCTTTGATTAACGAGCTAGTCAAGTAGAGGCATACTAGTGACACTCTGTTTGTCTATGTATTCACACATGTATTATGTTTCCGGTTAATACAATTCTAGCATGAATAATAAACATTTATCATGATATAAGGAAATAAATAATAACTTGGGCATTGATTGTTCTGGGGGCTCAGATATTTTGCAATGTATCATGCATGCTAGGTCCAGCTTCAGGCATCCTTTCTTCTTTGAAGTCATGCTAACAGCAGCTTGGAACATTTGGATTTTAAGAAATGGCAGAGCCTTCAGAGCTGAGAGAGCTACCTTCAGTGCTTAGAAGTGTAAATTCATCCATGACATCTCTTTGCTTGCTCATAGGGTGAAGGATTGTATTAAACCAAAACTATTGGCTTGGGTTAATTCTCTGTTGTAAAATAGGTAGGGATGTTTAGCCTTAGGTAATTTTTTTCCTTTCTTTCCTTGTATAGCCTGTATTTTGTTTGTACAGTTCTTCTTTCTTTAATAAAGGGCTGTGGGGCTTTGCCTCACAGTAAATATTCAAAAAAAATAGAGCCCCTTGTAGTTGAACCCATTGCTTTTGCTCACCCTGACCTTGAAAATCAAGAGCGTCGGTTGATAGTCCATGAGTCTGCTTCCACAGAGGCTCCTGAAGCTCAAGAAGTTCAAGTCGTTGACCCCATTGCAACTGAAGACATTGGTCCTCACGACAATGTAGAAGATGATGAAGTCCTTCCTCCGATTGAGCACCCAACGGTATCATCGCCTGTTCTCACGAACAGCGAGCTCATCAGTATTGGTCGTCCTTTGACGCCAATCTCTCAAGATGCCTCGTGGGCTGATCGCCCCCAACCAGGAACTCCAAGTCAAGATTCACCAAGTACACCCCATCCTCCACCAGCGCAAGTCACCAGTCCGTTGGTGAATGATGATAATTACATGGAGACCACACCCTCGCCAAAGGCGTCGCCCGTGTTTCAACGGCTTCGCAAAGGTTTAAGGCCATCCGTCTCCATGACTACCATCACAGAAGAAGACTCAAACCAGTCTAGCTCAGTGGCACGTCAAGTGTTCCCTGAAGATAATCCTTCTGTGATGGTTCCCTCGTTCGAAGCCAATTTTGTGGAAGACAATCCGGCTACATCAGCCGAAAAAAACAAGAAGAAGAGTGTGTTGCTACTCCCCCTACCACTCAAGAAGTTGTTCTCGAGGAGAACGTGACTGTGCCCGACCCTCCAGCTACTCAAGTGGAGGTTGAGAATCCTGAGGCGGCCACAAACAACTCTGCTGAAGCCAATGACATTGTCATGGCTGAAGACGATGTGGCGCCTGCAGTAAACACTGTGCATGAAGCCACTGATGCACCTGCAACAACTATGCAGCCTGACGCTTCTGCTAATGCCTCTGCTCCCGTTCCGCCTCGAAGGCCCCACACCATTGAGCAAGCATTCTACCAAGGCGAGCTTGTCCCTGTCAGATGTCCAATTCTGGTTCCTCCGCCTGCTCCCGGACCGCAGTTTGACTATCATGTGGAGCACAGGCCTCAGGTTCAGAAGCCAAAACCAATGCTGCCAAGATTTCCAGGTACTACATCATCACCAGGCTCATTCAACGTCAACAGCTTCATTGCACACAACACCTTCTTCGATACTGCCAAGAACCCATATTCCAAGCCAAGAATATCATCAGATCGGTTCTGGAGTTATCAGCAGCGCAGTTACTACTCATGTATCATGTACAATCAAGAGCGCATATTTCCTCATATGCGTCTAGACACTGAAGCCATTGCTGGTCTTCCCTGCTTGGAAGAAGCACTTGACTGCTTTCGTGATGCTGACCTTCTGCAGTTTGTTACCGATAAGGAACATTGGAATGAAGAGCTTCTCCTGCAATTTTATGCAGCCCTCCACATTCGCGGCTACAACAGGGATACAACGACATGGGTCCTTGAGTGGATGACAGGCAATGTCCATCATGAAGCCAAAGCATTTGATCTCATTGAGCTTACCAGCCTCTCCACTCCAGGCGAACTGTATGAACCTGGTTGTCAGCTTCACCGCGATGCATTGGAGAGCATCTTTCAGAAGCCAGAGCCCAACATGAGCCAGATGCTAAGTATGATGAAGCCACTGCCCCAGGATGCTGAATATCCCAAGGAATTCCTTGTTGAAGACCTAGAGTATCTGCCCCGCACCATCTATCACATCATTAGGCGAACTCTATGGCCCATCCAAAGGGCATTCCTCCTCAGCAAAGCTTGAAGGTGCAATGAAGACATTGTACTTCTATATTCTCAATGGAAAAAGCTTTAATACTCAGGATTTCTTCATTTGCCAATTTGATGCATCTGGGTCTGACATCTTTGGTCTGAAATTCTATGCTCCTTTGGATTATGTGTCTGATCAAGCTTCACTCTGCCATTGACTATCAGCCCTTTGCTCGTAACCATCTCATATTTCTACCAGAGGTTGATATGTCCATTGAAGCCATTTACCTAGAGCCTGCCAAGGAAGCACTATATCTTCATAATGCAGATCATCAAAGCTTTTCCCAACATGTTGAAGGTGTTCAGGTTGCTTCTCGTGTTTATCCTCTGGCCGACAACACTCGCCGTGCATGCAGTGAAGCCACCGAAAGCGCCATTGCTCCAAGGCCTCGGAAGCGATCTCGTGTGCTCAACAGCCAAGAGCATGGCCTTGCATCAGAAACATGACAAGCATCATTACTGGATGAAGCGTCAAATGCAAAGCCTCTTGGAGGATGTCAATCGCATTCGCAATATTGCCACCAAGAATGCCTTTGTCACCCATGAAACCTGTCGAAGGTCCTGGAAGAGTCTGACATTGCTAAGTGCTAAAGCTGATCTTCAAGACGATGGCTTCACTGATAGATTCAAGTTCGACTCCACTCCTCCCAGGAATGTTGTCTTACGTCGAACCCCGTCTCTTGAAGATTCAGAGTACTCCTCCTCCGCAGCAACTGTGAATGATAGAGTCTTGGATGACGCAGATGATGCTACCTCACCTCCTCCAACCTCAGAGCGTGTCAACACTGCACCAAGTTCTTCTACACCACCAAACCTCAACGACGAGCCTGCTGCTTCACCTACTCCTCATGGGAACGAGTAGAGACTATGTCTTCAAACCTTTTTGGTCCTTACTGACAAAAGGGGGAGAAGCATATATTGATAGTCTTCAAGCGGGTCCAGATGGGTGGTTGATATATTTTTTGCCTAGTTCTTACAACTCTCGTTTTTGATACATTTGGTTCTTTGAGATGTAACACTTAAACTTGATGGTCGTCTGCTACTTTTTCTGCTATTCTACGTGATGCGATGATAAATTCCGCATATGCGATGATAAATCGTGCATGAAGTCATTCCGCAGACGTCCATTTTTCATTATGCATGTCATTATTCCTGTATATCTGTTCATGCATGATGTATTGTCTTCATATGGTGAAGAGGATCTCCACAAGTACAACCTGCCATGTGCATTTGCATTCCAACGCAAAACATTCATATGCACATCTTCAGGGTGAGCCTTTTTGCCATCTATGAAGACAATATCTTAATCCTTACAATTTCACATACTTTTATCCCCGTGGAAAACTTCAACCAGTTTGTCATCAATCACCAAAAAGGGGGAGATTGTAAGTGCATCTAGTGCCACCCCTAGTTGGTTTTCGAGTATTGACGACAAACCTGGTTAAGGGATTAATGTGTTTGTGAGAATTGCAGGATAACACAGGTAGTAGTCCCTCATTGATTAGGTTTACCTACCGGAGATGACCCCTAAAAATGTGTGAAGACATTGAAGACAATGGTGGTCTGTGAAGCCATTCACATTGAAGACTATGACATGAGAAGACATTGAGTGAAGACTATGGAGCGCGAAGACTTAGTTGTTTCGTTGTTCTCTTTTCTTCTTTGTTGAGTCATAGGAACCACCGCACTGTTAAGTGGGGTCCAAGTGAACAAAGTCAGAGTGACTGATGTGATGCTCAACCAAAACCTATGTCTTCGAGGGAAGACAATGAGAGCAAATCTTATCCAGAGTCGGATGAGTCAGCTTTACTTGTAGCCCAAGTCAAGCTGCCGCGTGTGTTTGAAATCTGACCGTTGCGACACGTGTCAGTTCCTTAGTGACCCAGGGTCATTTCGGACAAATCCGGTCGGGTTGCCCAGTGGCTATAAATAGCCCACCTCCTACACCATAAATTGGTGGCTGCTCAGAGTTAGTACACGGCTTTTGTCGTTTGGGAGCAACCCACCACAGAAGCTTTCGAGAGAGAATCCTTGCGAGGACAAAGCCCAAACCACCCAGAGCCCAAAGAGTGTTTGGCATCACTGAAGTCTTTCTGTCCTCGTGATCTGAAGACTTGTTACACTTGAGGACTGTGAATCCTCTAGCCGGTTAGGCGTCACGTTCTGAGCATCCAAGAGTCATTGTGGATTGCCGGTGAACGAAGTCTGTGAAGGTTCGGAAGTCTACTTTGAAGACTTACCAGAGTGATTGGGCGGGGACTAGGTGTCCTTAGCTCAAGGGGAATAAGGTGAAGACGCAGTCTTCTGAGTTGAATCTCAGCCTCCCTAACCAGACGTACAGTTGTCACAGCAACTAGAACTGGTCGAACAAATCCTTGTCCTTCTAAAGCCGCTGGTTCTATCTCTTACTTCTCTTTACTTACAGTTTGTCTTCGTGAAGTCATTGCCTGCTTGAATTATCTGTTTGACTTCACTGTGTGACTACCTGTTCTGATTGCTTCATACTATCTTCCATACTGATCTTTACTACCTAGCTGCTATTAGTCTTCATGCTTTCACTTCATTGAATACTTGACTATGGCTTGTCTAATGTAGTGTACCTTCCCCTGCATTCGAATAGTGTTGTTTATATTGTTTGTCTTCGAAACTCCCAAGTTTTGAAGACGTTCATAAAAATCGCCTATTCACCCCCGTCTAGTCGATAACTAGCCCTTTCACCAAGGCCGGTGAAGGTGTCACTGCTGCTGATGTCAAGAGGTTCGTTCAACTAGATTCAACTTCCAAGAACATCATCTGCGATTATCTGACCAAAGGACAGTATGGTCGTGTGAGTGCTCTGGAAACTGCGAAGCTAATCTGGGACTGGCTCTCCAAGGTTAACGAAGGTGTCTCAACCCAGAGAGACTCTGGGATCAGTGTTCTTCGCAACCTCTTCAACCGCTTCAAGAGAAATGACAATGAGAATGTCCAGCTCACATTTGATCGCCTCATTGATATCACAAATGAGCTTCACGCACTCGGTGCCACTGAGATCACCAAGCATGAAATTGTCAAGACACTCTTGAGATTGCTTGACAGCTCATTTGACACCCTGGCCCTAATGATTCAAGAACGCCCTGACTTCAAGACTCATGATCCGTCTAACGTACTTCAGAGGCTCAACACACATGAGTTCCAGTTATTTGAGAATAGAGATATCTATGGTCCCAACTATGGCCGGAGTCGCGCTTTGAAGGCAAAGGTTGTTTCCTCATCTGAAGAAGAATCTGACTACTGTTTCAAGGATCCTGGAGACATTGGAAAGGAGCTTGCTATGCTTGTGAAGAAGTTTCATAAGTTCACCAAGAAGAAAGGGTTCAGAAAGTCTTCAAGATCTAGCTCAAGAAATGATGAAGCTTCCCCTCGTGACCACAAGAAGAGAACATGCCACAAGTGCAAGAAACCTGGTCACTACATCTCTGAGTGTCCACAGTGGGACAAGGAGACCAATAAGAAGAAGAAGAGCAAGGAATATGACTCCGATGATAAGAAAAAGAAGAAATCCTAAAAGTCTTCATCACACAAGAAGAGCTCATCTGGCAAGGCTCATGCGTTTGTTGGCAAGGAGATGGATTCAGAGGAGGAGTCTGCTTCTGAGGAGGCCGAAGTGGAGTCTGAGGAGGAGTTCGATTCAGGCGTGGCAAGCCTAGCTCTAGATACTGCTTATGTTGCCAAGTCCATCTTCAACCCTGAAGACAATGGCCCCGTCACCAACGTTGATGCTAATGATGAGGATGACTCTGCTCCCACCTACTGCTTCATGGCACACGGTGCCAAGTTAAACTCACGCGATGCTTACTTTCAAACATCAAGTGAAGATGACTCTGAATGTGAATCTAAACCTAGCTACAAAACACTTGCTAAAATTGCAACTGAACAACAGAATGCTATGGAACATATTCAAAAATTGCTAGACAAAAGTGATGACCTGTTGGACGCGAAAATGACCCGATCTCAGTCCTTAATTGAAGACATCAAAAATCTCCATGTTAAGTATGAGGAACTTGAAAGTCGTCATGAAATGCTCTCAACAACTCATGAAAAGCTTTCCTATGATTATCTTCAAAGGAAGCAAGAAGTTGAGAACTTGAGAGCAGCTCATGAAGATCTTCAAAAGGAGAATGAGTCACTTCGCGCTCAATAGATCAGTTCCGCTCAGGAAGGATTTGAACTACCATGTCTAAAATGTCTTGAGCGTGATAACGTTGTCTCTATTGCTGAATGTTCTACTGCTGCTACTATTGCAATATCTTCAACTGCTGATGTGGTAACTAACCCCTCTACTGAGGATACCACTACTATTGCTGATGAGAATGCTAGGTTGAAGACATTGCTTGAGACAGGAATGTACAAAAGTCTCAAAGGGCATCAAACTCTATGTGATGTCCTCAAAAAGAAGATACTGAACCGAAACCCTAAGAAAGAGGGTGTTGGGTTCGAGAGGAAAATGAATGTTGATGGTTCTTACTGGAAGCCTGAGCAATATCCCAAAACCACATGGGTTGCTGCAAAGGGACCTTCAGTAGATCTGTCTACCTTATCTGGCTTCACTTGTGCTAACCTGATTATCATTGATGAATCCTTTGATGCAAACTATAAACTATTTAATAATCAGAATGGTGAAGTGTTTGCTAGGTATATTGGTACTAACTGCAGCAATGGACCACCTATGAAGAAGATCTGGGTCCCCAAAAGTTGTATTGAGAATCTTCCTGTGAATGTCATCATGACACCACCTGGGAAGAAGACAAACCCCAGACCAAAGGCTTCATATGGTCCAAAGGCTTCATACAGACAAAGGACTCACCAGAGTCACCCTAACACCAATGTTGTCTAGGGAAACCATACTCAGACTTATGAATATGAGTGTGTTTCATCAAACCGCTATGTTCATAAGACCCAGAACTTTTCTGCTTATTCTTATGAGTATTATTCACCACATGCAAGGCTATTTGCTAGGGCTACAAAGCCGAAGTTCTCAGATGCTGCACTTAGACTCATTGCCTCTAAGCCACCCCTGAAGATGTGGGTGGTTAAGAAAAATTAACTCTCTTTTGCAGGGAAAGGTCTCCAGCCGGAAATCAAAGGCGTCTGATGCTTATGCTGGGGACCTAAAGCATCTTGTGCGGCGCAAGTAAAATTCCCAAATGGTCTTACTATGTATTTTGTTCCTGGATTCCTTGACAATCATCCTATCTGCCCTAACCAGGATCTGAACTTTGATAATATGCTTGTTTGTCAAATGTTTATGCTTCACATTTCCCTTGGTGAAGCCTATCCCCCTAACTGCACTGTAGGGTACGATACCAAAGGCTTCTGAGTGGATTATGGACAGTGGATGCACTAACCACATGACTGGTGATCGAAGCCTTCTCATGGACTCAACCTTATGTGGATCTGACAAAAGTCACATCACATTTACTGACACTGGTAAAAGCAAGGTATTGGGTCTAGGTAGAGTTGCAATCTCAAAGGATCAGCACATGGATAAAGTGATGCTTGTTGAATCCCTTGGTTTGAACTTAATGTCTATCTCAATGCTTTGTGACTTGGACATGATTGTGATATTTGGAAAATATCGTTGCCTTGTTCTTATGGAATCTGACAAATCTCTAGTCTTTAAAGGGTACCGAAAAGATGATCTCTACATGGTAGATTTCTCAGCAGGACCACAGTTGGCCATATGTCTTCTAGCAAAAGCTTCAGAGTGCTGGCTCTGGCATCGGAGGCTAGGGCATGCTGGCATGAGTGAAAGGGCTAGTTATCGACTAGACGGGGGTGAATAGGCGATTTTTATGAACGTCTTCAAAACTTGGGAGTTTCGAAGACAAACAATATAAACAACACTATTCGAATGCAGGGGAAGGTACACTACATTAGACAAGCCATAGTCAAGTATTCAATGAAGTGAAAGCACGAAGACTAATAGCACCTAGGTAGTAAATATCAGGATGGAAGATAGTATGAAGCCAATCAGAACAGGTAGTCACATAGTGAAGTCGAACAGATAATGCAAGCAGGCAATGACTTCACGAAGACAAACTGTTAGTAAAGAGAAGTAAGAGATAGAACCAGTGGCTTCAAAAGGACAGGGATTTGTTCGACAAGTTCCTGTTGCTGTGACAACTGTACGTATGTTTAGGGAGGCTGAGATTCAACTCAGAAGACTGCGTCTTCACCTTATTCCCCTTGAGCTAAGGACACCTAGTCCCCGCCCAATCACTCTGGTAAGTCTTCAAAGTAGACTTCCGAACCTTCACAGACTTCGTTCACCGGCAATCCACAATGACTCTTGGATGCTCAGAACGTGACGCCTAACCGGCTAGAGGATTCACAGTCCTCAAGTGTAACAAGTCTTCAGATCACGAGGACAGAAAGACTTCAGTGATGCCAAACACTCTTTGGGCTCTGGGTGGTTTGGGCTTTGTCCTCGCAAGGATTCTCTCTCGAAAGCTTCTGTGGTGGGTTGCTCCCAAACGACAAAAGCCGTGTACTAACTCTGAGCAGCCACCAATTTATGGTGTAGGAGGTGGGCTATTTATAGCCACTGGGCAACCCGACCGGATTTGTCCGAAATGACCCTGGGTCACTAAGGAACTGACACGTGTCGCAACGGTCAGATTTCAAACACACGCGGCAGCTTGACTTGGGCTACAAGTAAAGCTGACTCATCCGACTCTGGATAAGATTTGCTCTCATTGTCTTCCCTCGAAGACATAGGTTTTGGTTGAGCATCACATCAGTCACTCTGACTTTGTTCACTTGGACCCCACTTAACAGTGCGGTGGTTCCTATGACTCAACAAAGAAGAAAAGAGAACAACGAAACAACTAAGTCTTCGCGCTCCATAGTCTTCACTCAATGTCTTCTCATGTCATAGTCTTCAATGTGAATGGCTTCACAGACCACCATTGTCTTCAATGTCTTCACACATTTTTAGGGGTCATCTCCGGTAGGTAAACCTAATCAATGAGGGACTACTACCTGTGTTATCCTGCAATTCTCACAAACACATTAATCCCTTAACCAGGTTTGTCGTCAATACTCGAAAACCAACTAGGGGTGGCACTAGATGCACTTACAATCTCCCCCTTTTTGGTGATTGATGACAAACTGGTTGAAGTTTTCCACGGGGATAAAAGTATGTGAAATTGTAAGGATTAAGATATTGTCTTCATAGATGGCAAAAAGGCTCACCCTGAAGATGTGCATATGAATGTTTTGCGTTGGAATGCAAATGCACATGGCAGGTTGTACTTGTGGAGATCCTCTTCACCATATGAAGACAATACATCATGCATGAACAGATATACAGGAATAATGACATGCATAATGAAAAATGGACGTCTGCGGAATGACTTCATGCACGATTTATCATCGCATATGCGGAATTTATCATCGCATCACGTAGAATAGCAGAAAAAGTAGCAGACGACCATCAAGTTTAAGTGTTACATCTCAAAGAACCAAATGTATCAAAAACGAGAGTTGTAAGAACTAGGCAAAAAATATATCAACCACCCATCTGGACCCGCTTGAAGACTATCAATATATGCTTCTCCCCCTTTTGTCAGTAAGGACCAAAAAGGTTTGAAGACATAGTCTCTACTCGTTCCCATGAGGAGTAGGTGAAGCAGCAGGCTCGTCGTTGAGGTTTGGTGGTGTAGAAGAACTTGGTGCAGTGTTGACACGCTCTGAGGTTGGAGGAGGTGAGGTAGCATCATCTGCGTCATCCAAGACTCTATCATTCACAGTTGCTGCGGAGGAGGAGTACTCTGAATCTTCAAGAGACGGGGTTCGACGTAAGACAACATTCCTGGGAGGAGTGGAGTCGAACTTGAATCTATCAGTGAAGCCATCGTCTTGAAGATCAGCTTTAGCACTTAGCAATGTCAGACTCTTCCAGGACCTTCGACAGGTTTCATGGGTGACAAAGGCATTCTTGGTGGCAATATTGCGAATGCGATTGACATCCTCCAAGAGGCTTTGCATTTGACGCTTCATCCAGTAATGATGCTTGTCATGTTTCTGATGCAAGGCCATGCTCTTGGCTGTTGAGCACACGAGATCGCTTCCGAGGCCTTGGAGCAATGGCGCTTTCGGTGGCTTCACTGCATGCACGGCGAGTGTTGTCGGCCAGAGGATAAACACGAGAAGCAACCTGAACACCTTCAACATGTTGGGAAAAGCTTTGATGATCTGCATTATGAAGATATAGTGCTTCCTTGGCAGGCTCTAGGTAAATGGCTTCAATGGACATATCAACCTCTGGTAGAAATATGAGATGGTTACGAGCAAAGGGCTGATAGTCAATGGCAGAGTGAAGCTTGATCAGACACATAATCCAAAGGAGCATAGAATTTCAGACCAAAGATGTCAGACCCAGATGCATCAAATTGGCAAATGAAGAAATCCTGAGTATTAAAGCTTTTTCCATTGAGAATATAGAAGTACAATGTCTTCATTGCACCTTCAAGCTTTGCTGAGGAGGAATGCCCTTTGGATGGGCCATAGAGTTCGCCTAATGATGTGATAGATGGTGCGGGGCAGATACTCTAGGTCTTCAACAAGGAATTCCTTGGGATATTCAGCATCCTGGGGCAGTGGCTTCATCATACTTAGCATCTGGCTCATGTTGGGCTCTGGCTTCTGAAAGATGCTCTCCAATGCATCGCGGTGAAGCTGACAACCAGGTTCATACAGTTCGCCTGGAGTGGAGAGGCTGGTAAGCTCAATGAGATCAAATGCTTTGGCTTCATGATGGACATTGCCTGTCATCCACTCAAGGACCCATGTCGTTGTATCCCTGTTGTAGCCGCGAATGTGGAGGGCTGCATAAAATTGCAGGAGAAGCTCTTCATTCCAATGTTCCTTATCGGTAACAAACTGCAGAAGGTCAGCATCACGAAAGCAGTCAAGTGCTTCTTCCAAGCAGGGAAGACCAGCAATGGCTTCAGTGTCTAGACGCATATGAGGAAATATGCGCTCTTGATTGTACATGATACATGAGTAGTAACTGCGCTGCTGATAACTCCAGAACCGATCTGATGATATTCTTGGCTTGGAATATGGGTTCTTGGCAGTATCGAAGAAGGTGTTGTGTGCAATGAAGCTGTTGACGTTGAATGAGCCTGGTGATGATGTAGTACCTGGAAATCTTGGCAGCATTGGTTTTGGCTTCTGAACCTGAGGCCTGTGCTCCACATGATAGTCAAACTGCGGTCCGGGAGCAGGCGGAGGAACCAGAATTGGACATCTGACAGGGACAAGCTCGCCTTGGTAGAATGCTTGCTCAATGGTGTGGGGCCTTCGAGGCGGAACGGGAGCAGAGGCATTAGCAGAAGCGTCAGGCTGCATAGTTGTTGCAGGTGCATCAGTGGCTTCATGCACAGTGTTTACTGCAGGCGCCACATCGTCTTCAGCCATGACAATGTCATTGGCTTCAGCAGAGTTGTTTGTGGCCGCCTCAGGATTCTCAACCTCCACTTGAGTAGCTGGAGGGTCGGGCACAGTCACGTTCTCCTCGAGAACAACTTCTTGAGTGGTAGGGGGAGTAGCAACACACTCTTCTTCTTGTTTTTTTCGGCTGATGTAGCCGGATTGTCTTCCACAAAATTGGCTTCGAACGAGGGAACCATCACAGAAGGATTATCTTCAGGGAACACTTGACGTGCCACTGAGCTAGACTGGTTTGAGTCTTCTTCTGTGATGGTAGTCATGGAGACGGATGGCCTTAAACCTTTGCGAAGCCGTTGAAACACGGGCGACGCCTTTGGCGAGGGTGTGGTCTCCATGTAATTATCATCATTCACCAACGGACTGGTGACTTGCGCTGGTGGAGGATGGGGTGTACTTGGTGAATCTTGACTTGGAGTTCCTGGTTGGGGGCGATCAGCCCACGAGGCATCTTGAGAGATTGGCGTCAAAGGACGACCAATACTGATGAGCTCGCTGTTCGTGAGAACAGGCGATGATACCGTTGGGTGCTCAATCGGAGGAAGGACTTCATCATCTTCTACATTGTCGTGAGGACCAATGTCTTCAGTTGCAATGGGGTCAACGACTTGAACTTCTTGAGCTTCAGGAGCCTCTGTGGAAGCAGACTCATGGACTATCAACCGACGCTCTTGATTTTCAAGGTCAGGGTGAGCAAAAGCAATGGGTTCAACTACAAGGGGCTCTATTTTTTTTGAATATTTACTGTGAGGCAAAGCCCCACAGCCCTTTATTAAAGAAAGAAGAACTGTACAAACAAAATACAGGCTATACAAGGAAAGAAAGGAAAAAAATTACCTAAGGCTAAACATCCCTACCTATTTTACAACAGAGAATTAACCCAAGCCAATAGTTTTGGTTTAATACAATCCTTCACCCTATGAGCAAGCAAAGAGATGTCATGGATGAATTTACACTTCTAAGCACTGAAGGTAGCTCTCTCAGCTCTGAAGGCTCTGCCATTTCTTAAAATCCAAATGTTCCAAGCTGCTGTTAGCATGACTTCAAAGAAGAAAGGATGCCTGAAGCTGGACCTAGCATGCATGATACATTGCAAAATATCTGAGCCCCCAGAACAATCAATGCCCAAGTTATTATTTATTTCCTTATATCATGATAAATGTTTATTATTCATGCTAGAATTGTATTAACCGGAAACATAATACATGTGTGAATACATAGACAAACAGAGTGTCACTAGTATGCCTCTACTTGACTAGCTCGTTAATCAAAGATGGTTATGTTTCCTAAACCATGAACAAAGAGTTGTTATTTGATTAACGGGATCACATCATTAGTTGAATGATCTGATTGACATGACCCATTCCATTAGCTTAGCACCCGATCGTTTAGTATGTTGCTATTGCTTTCTTCATGACTTATACATGTTCCTACGACTATGAGATTATGCAACTCCCGTTTGCCGGAGGAACACTTTGGGTGCTACCAAACGTCACAACGTAACTAGGTGATTATAAAGGAGTACTACAGGTGTCTCCAAAGGTAGATGTTGGGTTGGCGTATTTTGAGATTAGGATTTGTCACTCCGATTGTCGGAGAGGTATCTCTGGGCCCTCTCGATAATGCACATCACATAAGCCTTGCAAGCACTGCAACTAATGAGTTAGTTGCGGGATGATGTATTACGGAACGAGTAAAGAGACTTGCCGGTAACGAGATTGAACTAGGTATTGGATACCGACGATCGAATCTCGGGCAAGTAACATACCGATGACAAAGGGAACAATGTATGTTGTTATGTGGTCTGACCGATAAAGATCTTCGTAGAATATGTAGGAGCCAATATGGGCATCCAGGTCCCGCTATTGGTTATTGACCGGAGACATGTCTCGGTCATGTCTACATTGTTCTCGAACCGTAGGGTCCGCACGCTTAACGTTACGATGAAAGTTGTTATGAGTTTATCCATTTTGATGTACCGAAGGTTGTTCGGAGTCCCGGATGTGATCACGGACATGACGAGGAGTCTCAAAATGGTCGAGACATAAAGATTGATATATTGGAAGCCTATGTTTGGATATCGGAAGTGTTCCGGGTGAAATCGGGATTTTACCGGATTACCGGGAGGTTACCGGAACCCCCCGGGAGCCACATGAGCCTTATTGGGCTTTAGTAGAAAGGTGAACGGGGCTGCCCATGGTGGGCTGCGCACCTCCACCCTCCCCTAGTCCTATTAGGACTAGGAGAGGTGGCCGGCCACCTCTCTCTCTCTTTCCCCCTTGGGAATCCTATTTGGAATAGGATTGGGGGGGGGGGGAGTCCTATTCCCGGTAGGAGTAGGACTCCTCCTGCGCCTCCATAGGGCTGGCCGCACCCCTCCCCCTTGCCTCCTTTATATACGGAGGCAGGGGGCACCTCTAGACACACAAGTTGATCGTGAAGATCGTTCCTTAGCCGTGTGCGGTGCCCAGTGCCACCATATTCTACCTCGGTTATATCGTTGTAGTGCTTAGGCGAAGCCCTGCGTCGGTAGAACATCAAGATCATCACCACGCCGTCGTGCTGACGGAACCCCTCCCCGACGCTTTGCTGGATCGGAGCCCGGGGATCGTCATCGAGTTGTACGTGTGCTAAGAACTCGGAGGTGCCGGAGTAACGGTGCTTGGATCGGTCGGATCGGGAAGACGTACGACTACTTCCTCTACGTTGTGTGATCGCTTCCGCAGTCGGTCTGCGTTGGTACGTAGACAACACTCTCCCCTCTCGTTGCTATGCATCACCATGATCTTGCGTGTGCGTAGGAAATTTTTTGAAATTACTACGTTCCCTAACAGTAGCATCCGAGCCTAGGTTTTATGGTTTGATGTTATTTGCACGAGTAGAACACAAGTGAGTTGTGGACGATACAAGTCATACTGCCTACCAGCATGTCATACTTTGGTTCGGCGGTATTGTTGGACGAGATGACCCGGACCAACCTTACGCGTACGCTTACGCGAGACCGGTTCCCTCGACGTGCTTTTCACATAGATGGCTTGCGGGCGACTATCTCTCCAACTTTAGTTGAACCAAGTGTGGCTACGCCCGGTCCTTGCGAAGGTTAAAACGGAGTCTATTTGACAAACTATCATTGTGGTTTTGATGCGTAGGTGAGATTGGTTCTTGCTTAAGCCCGTAGCAGCCACGTAAAACTTGCAACAACAAAGTAGAGGACGTCTAACTTGTTTTTGCAAGGCATGTTGTGATGTGATATGGTCAAAGCATGATGATGAATTTTATTGTATGAGATGATCATGTTTTGTAACCGAGTTATCGGCAACTGGCAGGAGCCATATGGTTGTCGCTTTATTGTATGCAATGCAATCGCGATGTAATGCTTTACTTTATCACTAAGCGGTAGCGATAGTCGTGGAAGCATAAGATTGGCGAGACGACAACGATGCTACGATGGAGATCAAGGTGTCGCGCTGGTGACGATGGTGATCATGACGGTGCTTCGGAGATGGATATCACAAGCACAAGATGATGATGGCCATATCATATCACTTATATTGATTGCATGTGATGTTTATCTTTTTATGCATCTTATCTTGCTTTGATTGACGGTAGCATTATAAGATGATCTCTCACTAAATTATCAAGAAGTGTTCTCCCTGAGTATGCACCGTTGCCAAAGTTCGTCGTGCCCAGACACCACGTGATGATCGGGTGTGATAAGCTCTACGTCCATCTACAACGGGTGCAAGCCAGTTTTTGCACACGCAGAATACTCAGGTTAAACTTGACGAGCCTAGCATATGCAGATATGGCCTCGGAACACGGAGACCGAAAGGTCGAGCGTGAATCATATAGTAGATATGATCAACATAAACGATGTTCACCATTGAAAACTACTCCATCTCACGTGATGATCGGACATGGTTTAGTTGATTTGGATCACGTGATCACTTAGAGGATTAGAGGGATATCTATCTAAGTGGGAGTTCTTAAGTAATATGATTAATTGAACTTTAATTTATCATGAACTTAGTCCTGGTAGTATTAGCATATCTATGGTGTAGATCAATAGCTCGCGTTGTTGCTTTCATATGTTTATTTTGATATGTTCCTAGAGAAAATTGTGTTGAAAGATGTTAGTAGCAATGATGCGGATTGGATCCGTGATCTGAGGTTTATCCTCATTGCTGCACAGAAGAATTATGTCCTTGATGCACCGCTAGGTGACAGACCTATTGCAGGAGCAGATGCAGACGTTATGAACGTTTGGCTAGCTCAATATGATGACTACTTGATAGTTTAAGTGCACTATGCTTAAACGGCTTAGAATCGGGACTTCAAAGACGTTTTGAACGTCATGGACCATATGAGATGTTCCAGGAGTTGAAGTTAATATTTCAAGAAAATACCCGAGTTGAGAGATATGAAATCTCCAACAAGTTCTATAGCTAAAAGATGGAGGAGAATCGCTCAACTAGTGAGCATGTGCTCAGATTGTCTGGGTACTACAATCGCTTGAATCATGTGGGAGTTAATCTTCCAGATAAGATAGTGATTGACAGAATTTTCTAGTCACCATCACCAAGTTAGTAGAACTTTGTGATGAACTATAATATGCAAGGGATAACGGAAACAACTCCCAAGCTCTTCGTGATGCTGAAATCAACGAAGGTAGAAATCAAGAAAAACATCAAGTGTTGATGGTTGACAAGACCACTAGTTTCAAGAAAAGGGTAGAGGGAAGAAGGGGAACTTCAAGAAGACCAGCAAGCAAGTTGCTGCTCAATTGAAGAAGCCCAAGTCTGGTCCTAAGCCTAAGACTAAGTGCTTCTACTACAAAGGGACTGGTCACTGGAAGCGGAACTACCCCAAGTGATTGGCGGATAAGGAGGATGGCAAAGTGAACATAAGTATATTTGATATACATGTTATTGATGTGTACTTTACTAGTGTTTATAGCAAACCCTCAGTATTTGATACTAGTTCAGTTGCTAAGATTAGTAACTCGAAACGGGAGTTGCAGAATACACAAAGACTAGTTAAGGGTGAAGTGACGATGTGTGTTGGAAGTGGTTCCAAGATTGATATGATCATCATCGCACACTCCCTATAATTTCGGGATTAGTGTTGAACCTAAATAAGTGTTATTTGGTGTTTGCGTTGAGCATGAATATGATTTGATCATGTTTATTGCAATACGGTTATTCATTTAAGTTAGAGAACAATTGTTGTTCTGTTTACATGAATAAAACCTTATATGGTTACACACCCAATGAAAATGGTTCGTTGGATCTCAATCATAGTGATACACATGTTCATAATATTGAAACCAAAAGATGCAAAGTTAATAATGATAGTGCAACTTATTTGTGGCACTGCCGTTTAGGTCATATTGGTGTAAAGCGCATGAAGAAACTCCATGCTGATGGGCTTTTGGAATCACTTGATTATGAATCACTTGATGCTTGCGAACCATGCCTCATGGGCAAGATGACTAAGACTACGTTCTCCGGAACAATGAAGCAAGCAACAGATTTGTTGGAAATCATACATACTGATGTATGTGGTCCGATGAATATTAAGGCTTACAGCAGGTATCATTATTTTCTGACCTTCACAAGATGATTTGAGCAGATATGGGGATATCTACTTGATGAAACATAAGTCTGAAACACTTGAACAGTTCAAAGAATTTCAGAGTGAAGTGGAAAATCATCATGACAAGAAAATAGAAGTTTCTACATATGATCGCAGAGGTAAAATATTTGAGTTACGAGTTTGGTCTTTTGTTAAAACAATGTGAAATAGTTTCACTACTCACGCCACCTGGAACACCACAGCATAATGGTGTGTCCGAACGTCATAACCGTACTTTATTGGATATAGTGCAATCTATGATGTATCTTACCGATCTACCACTATCGTTTTGGGGTTATGCATTAGAGACAGCTGCATTCACGTTAAATAGGGCACCATCAAAATCCGTTGAGACGACGCCTTATGAACTGTGGTTTGGCAAGAAACCAAAGTTGTCGTTTCTTAAAGTTTGGGGCTGCGATGCTTATGTGAAAAAGCTTCAACCTGATAAGCTCGAACCCAAATCGGAGAAATGTGTCTTCATAGGCTACCCAAAGGAGACTGTTGGGTACACCTTCTATCACAAATCCAAAGGCAAGACTTTTGTTGCTAAATTCGGAGTTTTTCTAGAGAAGGAGTTTCTCTCGAAAGAAGTGAGTGGGAGGAAAGTAGAACTTGATGAGGTAACTGTACCTGCTCCCTTATTGGAAAGTAGTTCATCACAGAAATCTGTTTTTGTGACTACTACACCAATTAGTGAGGAAGCTAATGATGATGATCATGTAACTTCAGATCAAGTTACTACCGAATCTCATAGGTAAACCAGAGTGAGATCCGCACCAGAGTGGTACGGTAATCCTGTTCTGGAAGTCATGTTACTAGACCATGACGAACCTACGAACTATGAGGAAGCGATGATGAGCCTAGATTCCACGAAATGGTTTGAGGCCATGAAATCTGAGATATGATCCATGTATGAGAACAAAGTATGGACTTTGATGGATTTGCCCGATGATCGGCAAGCCATAAAAATAAATGGATCTTCAAGAGGAAGATAGACGCTGATAGTAGTGTTATTATCTACAAAGCTAGAATTGTCGCAAAAGGTTTTCGACAAGTTCAAGGTGTTGACTACGATGAAAGATTCTCACTCGTATCTATGCTTAAGTCTGTCCGAATCATGTTAGCAATTGCCGCATTTTATGAAATCTGGCAAACGGATAAACAAAACTGAATTCCTTAATGGATTTATTAAAGAAGAGTTGTATACGATGCAACTAGAAGGTTTTGTCAATCCGGAAGGTGCTAACAAAATGTGCAAGCTCCAGCGATCCATCTGTGGACTGGTGCAAGCATCTCGGAGTTGGAATATACGCTTTGATGAGTTGATCAAAGCATATAGTTTTATACAGACTTGCGGTGAAGCCTGTATTTACAAGAAAGTGAGTGGGAGCACTACAACATTTCTGATAAGTATATGTGAATGACATATTGTTGATCGGAAATAATGTAGAATTATTCTATAAAGCATAAAGGAGTGTTTGAAAGGAGTTTTTCAAAGAAAGAATTCGGTGAAGCTGCTTACATATTGAGCTCCAAGATCTATAGAGATAGATCAAGACGCTTGATAAGTTTTTTCAATGAGTACATACCTTGACAAGATTTTGAAGTAGTTCAAAATGGAGCAGTCAAAGAAAGAGTTCTTGCCTGTATTACAAGGTATGAAGTTGAGTATGACTCAAAGCCCGACCACGGCAGAAGATACAAAGAGAATGAAAGTCATTCCCTATGCCTTGGCCATAGGTTCTATAAAGTATGTCATGCTGTGTACCAGATCTATTGTATACCCTGCATTGATTTGGCAAGGGAGTACAATAGTGATCTAGGAGTAGATCACTGGACAGCGGTCAGAATTATCCTTAGTGAAATAAGGATATGTTTCTTGATTATGGACGTGACAAAAAGGTTCGTCATAAAGGGTTACGTCGATGCAAGTTTTTGACACTGATCCAGATGATTCTAAGTCTCAATCTGGATACATATTGAAAGTGGGAGCAATTAGCTAGAGTAGCTCCGTGTAGAGCATTGTAGACATAGAACTTGCAAAATACTTACGGATCTGAATGTGACAGACGCATTGACTAAAATTATCTCACAAGAAAAACATGATCACACCTTAGTACTCTTTGGGTGTTAATCACATAGATATGTGAACTAGATTACTGACTCTAGTAAACCCTTTGAGTGTTGGTCACATGATGATGTGAACTATGGGTGTTAATCACATGGTGATGTGAACTATTGCTGTTAAATCACATGGCGATGTGAACTAGATTATTGACTCTAGTGCAAGTGGGAGACTGAAGGAAATATTCCCTAGAGGCAATAATAAAGTTATTATTTATTTCCTTATATCATGATAAATGTTTATTATTCATGCTAGAATTGTATTAACTGGAAACATAATACATGTGTGAATACATAGACAAACAGAGTGTCACTAGTATGCCTCTACTTGACTAGCTCGTTAATCAAAGATGGTTATGTTTCCTAAACCATGAACAAAGAGTTGTTATTTGATTAACGGGATCACATCATTAGTTGAATGATCTGATTGACATGACCCATTCCATTAGCTTAGCACCCGATCATTTAGTATGTTGCTATTGCTTTCTTCATGACTTATACATGTTCCTATGACTATGAGATTATGCAACTCCCGTCTGCCGGAGGAACACTTTGGGTGCTACCAAACGTCACAACGTAACTAGGTGATTATAAAGGAGTACTACAGGTGTCTCCAAAGGTAGATGTTGGGTTGGCGTATTTCGAGATTAGGATTTGTCACTCCGATTGTCGGAGAGGTATCTCTGGGCCCTCTCGGTAATGCAAATCACATAAGCCTTGCAACTAATGAGTTAGTTGCGGGATGATGTATTACGGAACGAGTAAAGAGACTTGCCGGTAACGAGATTGAACTAGGTATTGGATACCGACGATCGAATCTCGGGCAAGTAACATACCGATGACAAAGGGAACAACGTATGTTGTTATGCGGTCTGACCGATAAAGATCTTCGTAGAATATGTAGGAGCCAATATGGGCATCCAGGTCCCGCTATTGGTTATTGACTGGAGACGTGTCTCGGTCATGTCTACATTGTTCTCGAACCGTAGGGTCCGCACGCTTAACGTTACGATGAAAGTTGTTATGAGTTTATGCATTTTGATGTACCGAAGGTTGTTCGGAGTCCCGGATGTGATCACGGACATGACGAGGAGTCTCGAAATGGTTGAGACATAAAGATTGATATATTGGAAGCCTATGTTTGGATATCGGAAGTGTTCCGGGTGAAATCGGGATTTTACCGGATTACCGGGAGGTTACCGGAACCCCCCGGGAGCCACATGGGCCTTATTGGGCTTTAGTGGAAAGGTGAAAGGGGCTGCCCATGGTGGGCTGCGCGCCTCCACCCTCCCCTAGTCCTATTAGGACTAGGAGAGGTGGCCGGCCACCTCTCTCTCTCTTTCCCCCTTGGGAATCCTATTTGGAATAGGATTGGGGGGAGTCCTACTCCTGGTAGGAGTAGGACTCCTCCTGCGCCTCCATAGGGCTGGCCGCACCCCTCCCCCTTGCCTCCTTTATATACGGAGGCAGGGGGCACCTCTAGACACACAAGTTGATCGTGAAGATCGTTCGTTAGCCGTGTGCGGTGCCCCCTGCTACCATATTCCACCTCGGTCATATCGTTGTAGTGCTTAGGCGAAGCCCTGCGTCGGTAGAACATCAAGATCGTCACCACGCCGTCGTGCTGACGGAACTCCTCCCCGATGCTTTGCTAGATCGGAGCCCGGGGATCGTCATCGAGCTGTACGTGTGCTAAGAACTCGGAGGTGCCGGAGTAACGGTGCTTGGATCGGTCGGATCGGGAAGACGTACGACTACTTCCTCTACATTGTGTGATCGCTTCCGCAGTCGGTCTGCGTTGGTACGTAGACAACACTCTCCCCTCTCATTGCTATGCATCACCATGATCTTGCGTGTGCGTAGGAATTTTTTTGAAATTACTACGTTCCCTAACAAAGGAGCCACCCAAACACCTTGATCTTCATGGTACACCTACTCTGCCACAACCATTTGCAAGGTTGTATTGTAGGTAGATGAGAGTGCATGATCATGTAGAAGCTCTTGGCAGTGTATTCCCCTGATTTGCCAGGCCATATCCAAACATCAGGTATAGTTGGGTCTCTTTCTAACTGCATGATCCAACCTTCCAGTATGTGTAACTCAACAGCAGCCTCATGAGAAATAGGTAAATAAAACATGGAGAAGAGATCCTGGGATTGAAGGAATTCCTGCATAGAGATCTTATCATTATTTGAAAATGAAAACAACCTAGGCAATCCCCAACATAAGGGTCTAGCAGAACCCCCAATGTGCCAAGAATCTGTCCAGAACAGAGCAGAGTCACCCATGTTGATGTTAACCGAGGCAATAGCAGTATAGGCCTCATGCAGCTACAAGGGGCTCTGTGGGAGCAGCCCGATCTCTCTTCTTGGGTTTTCTCTTCTTGGGAGGTGGTGCATCATCAGTAGTGCGCTTGATTTTTCGCTTCCTGGCTTCGGCTTCAGCTGCCTTGGTTTTCTGCTGTTCTGAAGCCACTGTGGGGACCTTAGGCTTCGAGCCTGTCATGCTGGCTAGGAAGACAATGTGAGGTTCTTCCCGCCGTGGAGCTTCAGTTTGGGCCACAGTATGCTTCTTCTTTCTCTTGGCAGCCATCTTGGGGTCAATGCCAGGACGCCCAAGAGCATTGCGCTTTTCAGCTTCGTTGCAAGCCTGAACACACTTGGCAGCAAGATTTTTCATGCGCTCTCTTGAACCTTTGGCTTCCTCACGTTTCTTACGAAACGCCTCCTTGAGGTCATTCAGCATCAGCTTGAATTTCTGAACATCATCCACACTAAGCTTGGCCACATGCTTCTTGAACTGCTCTTTCTCAAAATCAATCTTGTCATTAAATTCAACAATTCACTGAGCCAGAGCCAGCTCAGGAGCAATTGCGCCTTGAAAGGAGACGATGATGCCAATGGGGACTTGAAGATCATCAAAACTGAGATCTTGATTGTCGAACCACTCATCAATAAAATTGTTCAAGATATTCTCATCGAAGAGGGGCAGATCATTGAAGATCTCCGCCTCTTGCTTGCTCTTGATCAGCTGCTCAAGAGCATCATTGCCAAATTCTTCATCTGAAGATAGATCAATGGCTTCAGATTCGTTCCTCAGAACGGCAGCTGGAGTCAGTGCTTGACTGGGTCTCTGAACAGGTTTCTTCTGTGGCTTCTCACACTTCTTGGAGATGCGAGAGAGATCTTCAGAGGTGTTACTGGGAGCAGGAGGGGCAGTTTCCAACGGCTTCACACGAGAAGCTTTTGGAGCAGCCGATGATTTTGAAGCCTTCGCTTTCTTTTGTTTCTGCGGCTTAGGAGCAGGAGCTGGAGCATCATCAGTGTCAGCACCATCATCAGAATGATCCACTTTTGCACCTTGGACAACGATGTGTGTGATGAGGCCTGCAAGGTTGTAGAAGGGCCGATCCTATTCTCATTGGCTTCACGGGTGCCATCTTCCCGAGGTGAAGAAGGACCAGGGTTGAAGTCAAGTCCTAAAGCCTTCTTGTTCTTCGCAGCTGAGTCCTTGGCGAACTTGTAGTTGCGCTTGAACAGATGGTCTTCACGGCACCACAGCAGAGAAGAAGGGTCAGCGTTCTCTGGCTGCGGTCCACGAATCATGCACGGATAGAATTCTCATTGAATGGCTTCAGGAAGGGACTGGGGTTGAAGATTTTTGTACACAATATCTCCCCAGGGTCCCTTGATGGCATTCTTCTCTGCATATTCTTCAGTGACGAAGCGGTACTTGAACCATTCCTCTGCCCAATATCTTCAAATCCACTGGATTCGTTTCTTGCGACCTGTATAGGTTTCCTCAGGGTCTGTTTTGTGCAACTCGTGCAAATCTGGAGGCAAATCCTTGGAAGCGTTCCCACGGCGCTATCTACCTCCCTTTCTTGCTGACTTCTAAGTGGCCATGAAGCTTAATCTGAAAGGCTTCTGTACTTGCAAGGGCTTCAGATGGCTGGTCAGACAAGAACTGGCTTCAGGTGAATTGATGTGACTCTGTAAGAATTCTACAAACAAATGCAGACTATGAGAACCAAGGGATTCTCCCACGGACATGTACCTGTGACAGCATTAGAGGTGCGAGGGAAGGGGAAGAGGTCATATGCATTCTCAGAAGGTTTGAAGATAAATCAGTTTGAAGACATTGACCTCATAACGCCAAGACATTCACTTATTTTGATGAGAGTTGGTTCCAGAGTTGTACAAATCCAAGAATAAGTACAAGTGAGGAATCTAACTTGTAAAGAAGCATAAGTGAATAGACTAGGCAGAGTATGAGATGCAGAATGAGATAGATTCAAGTTTGGAGATCTAGAAACCAATTTTGGTAAAGAAGGATGAATCTATCAGATTGAAAAGACGGTAAAAAGTGAAATTTAATTACCACACGAAGAACTGCTAGACGGAGCGAAGTTGGAGGCCGAGCAGTTCGATCTTCCGTGCCCTAACTTGGCGACGGAGGACACCTACGGTGACGGCGGAGAGGACGAGGTCCGCGGCCGGCGTGAGGACAGCGTCGGAGAAGTCGCGGCAGCTAAGCGCTTCATCGCCGACGTCGTCGAGAGCTAGCAGAGGCACTAGGGTTTGCTGGAGGTGGCGAGGAGGAAGAAGAATTTTTTACCGAGACATGACGGGTATTTATAAGGAAAGAGACGGCACAACGCAATTACGCAGGTGCCCCTGGCGGTTCACATCTGACGAACACGTGGCAAGCATGCAACACCTTGGAAGTTGTTCCATGTTCCCACGCACGCCTGGATTGTCAGGGTGGTCGTTCCGAATTCTCCGGTTTTCAGGCAAAACGGATATAGCATTAAAAACAGATATAAATGTTTGTCAGATTGACTTCAACTGAAAAGGTCTCAGTGAAGACAATCGACAGTTTTCAATAAAATGCATATGATTTGGACAGATAGAGTTGAGGTAGAAGCATAGATAGGTTAGGGTCCGATCACATTCACTTAGTTCAAAAGATTCAACACGAAGATATAGCTATAAGTGAATGCTGTAGAGGACAGAACACAATTATGTATATTACTAGAATAAGACCAAATCAACCAAATGAAGATAGACTTGAATATAGGCCAAGGATGAAGATAAATCAAATATGAAGACTTTGCAAACATAACGCCAAGAGAAACACCTCAAACAAACGTTTGTTGGTGGCGTTACCCACCGTATAGGAAGTATTAGACCCAAACACGACACACAATTATCATGACGCTCCGAAGTCAAATTCCACATTAATGTATTCACAATCAGAGTGTATGTCTTCATTGATTGAATATATACATTACTTCGTGTGTTGCACATCTAAGTCATCAAAATGCATAAGTGTTAGGATGTCTGCCTAATCACAGGACATTTTAGGATTCCAAGATATTTAGCTCACACCGCAACTTGCAAAACCTTTTCTCATCCAAGGGCTTTGTGAAGATATCAGCCAACTACTCTTCTGTCTTGACGTGAATGATATCAATATCTTCCTTCATAACATGATCTCTGAGAAAGTGATGACGAATTTCAATGTGCTTTGTCTTCGAGTGCTGAACTGGGTTGTTGGCAATCTTGATGGCACTCTCATTGTCGCAGTAGAGAGGCACGTTCTTCATATGGATACCATAGTCCTTGAGTGTTTTCTTCATCCAGAGAAGTTGAGCACAGCAGGATCCAGCAGCAATGTATTCAGATTCAGCAGTGGAGAGAGATACACAGTTCTGCTTCTTTGAAGACCAACAGACAGGAGATCGTCCCAGAAAGTGAAATGTGCCTGATGTGGACTTGCAATCAACCTTGTCACCGGCATAATCATCATCTGAGAATCCAACTAGATCAAACTCTGAGCCCTTTGGATACCATAATCCTAATGTTAGGGTGTAAGCAAAATATCGAAGAATTTGCTTCACAGCTAAGTGATGTGATTCCTTTGGTGCCGCTTGGAATCGGGCACACATGCAAACACTAAGCATTATATCTAGATGCACATAAGTAAAGCAAAGAACCAATCATGGAGCGGTATACCTTTTGATCGAACTCTTTACCATTGTCGTCGGGACCCAGATGACTTTTGGTTGGCATTGGCGTCGTGTATCCTTTGCAGTCTTGCATTCCAAACTTCTTCAGGCAATCTTTGAGGTATTTTTCTTGAGATATGAAGATGCCATTGCGTTGCTGATGGATTTGGAGACCTAGAAAGAACTTCAGCTCGCCCATCATGGACATCTGATATTGCTCTTGCATCAAGTGACCAAACTCATCACTGTATTTCTTGTTGGTGCAGCCGAAGATAATGTCATCCACATAGATTTGGCACACAAATAGTTCACCATCATGTCTTCGTGAAGAGTGTAGGATCTAGTGAACCAGGTTTGAAACCTTTGCTCTTCAGGAAGTCTTTGAGCGTGTCATACCAAGCACGAGGGGCTTGTTTGAGGCCATACAGTGCCTTGTTGAGCTTGTATACCATATCAGGATGTTTTGGATCTTCAAAGCCAGGAGGTTGTGCAACATATACTTCTTCTTCTATCTTTCCATTGAGAAAAGCACTTTTCACATCCATTTGATACAGAAGGATGTTGTGATGATTTGCATAGGCTAGCAGTATGTGAATGGCTTAAAGCCTTGCCACCGGAGCAAATGTTTCATCAAAGTCAATTCCTTCCACTTGAGTGTAACCTTGTGCAACGAGACGAGCCTTGTTTATGACCACTTGACCATGCTCATCTTGCTTGTTGCGATATATCCATTTAGTGCCAATGATATTGTGCTTCCAAGGATCAGAACGCTTGACTAATTCCCACACATTATTCAGCTCGAACTGTTGAAGCTCTTCTTGCATAGCTTGAATCCATTCAGGTTCCATGAAGGCTTCATCAACTTTCTTGGGTTCAGAGATTGAGACAAATGCAAAATGCCCACAGAAGTTGGTTAGTTGTGTTGCTCTTTGAGTTGCTTTTGAACGAGTGAGTGGACCAGGTGCATTCAAGATGTCAATTATCTTCTCAATCTGAACTTCATTTGCAACACGAGGATGAACATGACGAAGATTTTGCTCTTGCTGATCAATGTCATTAGTTGGGGGATTGTCTTCAGGCTGAGCATTGTCTTCAGGTTGATTAGGTGCAGGAATGATAAGCTCTTCTTCAGTCTGATTCTCAGAGGGTATAATTTCTCCAATTCCCATCTGCTTGATTGATTCACTTGGAGGTACTTCATCTAGCACATTAGGCAGGTGCTCTCTTTGCGAGCCGTTAGTCTCATCGAACCGCACATCCAAAGTTTCAACCACTTTATAGTGAAAGAGGTTGAAGACTTTGTAGGAGTGCGAATCCTTTCCATAACCGAGCATAAAACCTTCATGTGCTTTCGGTGCAAATTTTGACGTGTGATGTGGATCCTTGATCCAGCACCTAGCACCAAATACTCTGAAGTAAATTACATTTGGCTTCTTACCAGTTAGGAGTTCATAGGATGTTTTCTTCAGAAGCTTGTGAAGATAGACACGGTTGATGATGTGGCAAGCAGTGTCAATGGCTTCAGGCCAGAACTTCCGTGGAGTCTTGTACTCATCAAGCATCGTTCGAGCCATCTCAATGAGAGTTCTGTTCTTGCGCTCTGCGATGCCATTCTGCTGAGGTGTATAAGGAGCAGAGAACTCATGAGTGATACCCAGTGTATCCAGATAGAGGTCGAGGCCAGTGTTCTTGAACTCAGTGCCGTTGACACTTCTGATGTGCTTGATCTTGACGCCATAGTTCGTCATGGCACGATTGGCAAAGCGTCTGAAGACATCCTGCACTTCAGTCTTGTAGAGGATTATATGCACCCAAGTGTATCTAGAGTAATCATCAACAATGACAAAGCCATAGAGGAAACCAGTAGCAGTGAGAGTAGAGTAGTGAGTAGGGCCAAATAAGTCCATGTGGAGCAGCTCGAAGGGTTGATACGTAGTCATGATTGTCTTCGAGGGATGCTTGGCCCTAGTCATCTTTCCAGCTTCGAAGGCGCCACACAGATGGTCCTTCTTGAACTTGACGCCTTCGATGCCCACGACATGCTTCTTCTTCACGAGAGTGTGCAAGTTCTTCATGCCAGCATGTCCTAGCCTTCGATGCCAGAGCCAGCATTCTGAAGCCTTTGCTAGAAGACATACGGCCATCTGTGGCCCTGCTGAGAAATCTACCATATATAGATCATCTTTTCGATACCCTTCAAAGACTAGAGACTTGTCAGATTCCATTAGTACAAGGCATCGATATTTTCCAAATAGCACACAAATGTTTAAGTCACAAAGCATTGAGACAGACATTAACTTGAAACCAAGGGATTCAACAAGCATCACTTTATCCATGTGTTGATCCCTTGATATTGCAACTCTGCCTAGACCCAATACCTTGCTTTTACCAGTGTTAGCAAATGTGATGTGACTTTTGTCTGATGGACGTAGCATTGAATCCATCAAAAGACTTCGATCGCCCATCATGTGGTTAGTGCATCCACTGTCCATAATCCATTCTGAAGTACGAGATAGCCTACAGTGCAATTTGGGGGATAGGCTACACCAAGCGAGTTGTGAAGCATAAACATTTGACGAACAAGTGGAACATGAAAATTCATATCTTGGTTAGGATAGATAGGATGAGTATCAAGGAATCCTGGAACGAAGTACATAGTAAGACCATTTGGGCATTTTATCTTGCGCCCCACAAGATGTTTAAGGTCCCCAGCATTAGTTTTGGACGCCTTTGATTTCCGGTTGGAGAACTTTCCCTGCAAAAGAGAGTTAAGTTTTCTTAGCCACCCACATTTTTAGGGGTGGCTTAGAAGCAATGAGTCTAAGTGCAGCATCTGAGAATTTTGGCTTTGGAGCCCTAGTAAATAGCCTTGCAGGAAGTGAATAATACTCATAGGAATAAGCAGAAAAATTCTTTGTTCTATGAACATAGCGGTTTGAGGAAACATGCTCATATTCATGGGTCTGAGTATGATTTCCCTGCAAAACATTGACGTTAGGGTAACTCAGATGAGTCCTCGGTCTGTATGAAGCTTTTGGACCATATGAAGCCTTTGGTATGGGATTTGTCTTCTTCATAGGTGGTGTCGTGATGACATTCACTAGAAGATTCTCAAGACAGCTTTTGGGAACCCATATCTTCTTCATAGGTGGCCCATTCCTGCAGTTAGTACCAATATACCTGGCAAACACTTCACCATTCTGATTCTTAAACAGTTTATAGTTTCCATCAAAGGATTCATCAATGATAATGGGGTTAACACAAGTGAAACAAGACAAAGGTGGATGGATCTACTTGAGGTTCCTTTGCAGCAACCCATGTGGTTTTGGGGTACTGCTCAGGCTTCCAGTACGACCCATCAACATTCATTTTCCTCTCGAACCCAACACCCTCTTTCCTAGGGTTTCGGTTCAGAATCTAATTTTTGAGGACATCACATAATGTCTGATGCCCTTTGAGACTTTTGTACATCCCTGTCTCAAGCAGTGTCTTCAACCTGGCATTCTCATCAGTAATAGTAGTGGTATCCTCAGCAGAGGGGTTAGTTACCACATCAACAGTTGAAGATATTGCAACAGTAGCAGAAGTAGAACATTCAGCAACAGAAGCAGCATTATCACGCTCAATGCATTTTAGGCATGGTGGTTCAAATCCTTCCTGAGCGGGACTGATCTATTGAGCGCGAAGTGACTCCTTTTGAAGATCTTCATGATCCGATCTCAATTTCTCAAGTTCCTGCTTTTCATGAGAAGTTGTGAGCGATTCATGTCGACCTTCAAGCTCCTGGTACTTAACATGAAGATTTTTTATGTCTTCAATTAAGAACTGAGACTTGGTCATTTTCCGCGTCCAACAGGTCATCGCTTTTGTCTAATAGTTTTTGAGTATGTTCCATAGCTTTCTGTTGTTCAGTTGCAATTTTAGCAAGTGTTTTGTAGCTAGGTTTGGATTCACCATCAGAGTCATCTTCACTAGATGTTTGAAAGTAAGCATCGCGTGATTTTACCTTGGCACCACGTGCAATAAAGCAGTAGGTGGGAGGCGAGTCATCCTCATCATTATCATCAGCGTTGGTGATGGAGCCATTGTATTCCATGTTGAAGATGGACTTGGCGACGTAGGCTGTAGCTAGAGCCAGACTCGCAACACCCGAGTCAGACTCCCCCTCAGACTCCACCTCCGCCTCCTCTGAAGCTGACTCCTCCTCTGAATCCATTTCCTTGCCAACAAAAGCACGGGCCTTGCCATATGAGCTCTTCTTGTGTGATGAAGATCTGGAAGAAGACTTGCAAGAAGACTTTGAGGATTTCTTCTTCTTCTTGTCATCAGAATCATATTCTTTGCTCTTCTTCTTCTTCTTCTTCTCATATTCCCACTGTGGACACTCAGAGGTTTAGTGACTAGGTTTCTTGCACTTGTGACAGGTTCTCTTCTTGTGATCATACGCAGAAGCTTCTTCATTCCTTGAGCTAGATCGTGAAGACTTTCTGAAGCCTTTCTTCTTGGTGAATTTCTAGAACTTCTTCACAAGCATAGCAAGCTCCTTTCCAATATCTTCAGGATCACCAGAACTGCAGTAAGATTCTTCTTCAGATGAGGAAGCAGCAGCCTTTGCCTTCAAAGCTCGAGTTCGGCCATAGTTGGGGCCATAGATATCTCGTTTCTCAGATAGCTGGTACTCATGTGTGTTGAGCCTCTCAAGTATGTCAGACGGATCGAGAGACTTGAAATCAGGGCGTTCTTGTATCATCAGGGCTAAGGTGTCAAATGAGCTGTCAAGAGATCTCAGTAGTGTCTTCACTATCTCATGCTTCATGATCTCAGTGGCGCCGAGTGCTTGGAGCTCATTTGTGATATCAGTAAGGCGATCAAACGTGAGCTGGACATTCTCGTTGTCGTGTCTCTTGAAGCGGTTGAAGAGGTTGCGGAGAGTACTGATACGTTGATCTCGCTGAGTTGAGACGCCTTCATTGACCTTGGAGAGCCAGTCCTAGACTAGCTTCGATGTTTCCAGAGCACTCACACGGCCATATTGTCCTTTGGTAAGGTGACCACAGATGATGTTCTTGGCGGTAGAGTCCAGTTGAATAAACTTCTTGACATCAGCAGGGGTGACACCTTCACCAGTCTTGGGAACGTCGTTCTTGACGACATACCATAGATCGACACCAATGGCTTTAAGATGCATGCGCATCCTATTCTTCCAGTAGGGATATTCAGTGCCATCGAAGATGGGGCACGCAGCGGAGACTTTGATTATCCCAGTAGTCGACATAGCTAAACTCCAGGTGGTTAAACTGAATCACACAGAACAAGGGAGTACCTTGCTCTGATACCAATTGAAAGGGCTAGTTATCGACTAGAGGGGGGTGAATAGGCAATTTTCATGAAAGTCTTCAAAACTTGGGAGTTTTGAAGACAAACAATATAAACAACACTATTCGAATGCAGCGGAAGGTAGACTACACTAGACAAGCCATAGTCAAGTATTCAATGAAGTGAAAGCACGAGGACTAATAGCAGCTAGGTAGTAAAGATCAGGATGGAAGATAGTATGAAGCCAATCAGAACAGGTAGTCACATAGTGAAGTCAAACAGATAATGCAAGCAGGCAATGACTTCACGAAGACAAACTCTAAGTAAAGAGAAGTAAGAGATAGAACCAGTGGCTTCAGAAGGACAGGGATTTGTTCGACCAGTTCCAGTTGCTGTGACAACTGTACGTCTGGTTAGGGAGGCTAAGATTCAACTCAGAAGACTGCGTCTTCACCTTATTCCCCTTGAGCTAAGGACACCTAGTCCCCGCCCAATCACTCTGGTAAGTCTTCAAGGTAGACTTCCGAACCTTCACAGACTTTGTTCACCGACAATCCACAACGACTCTTGGATGCTCAAAACGCAACACCTAACCGGCTGGAGGATTCACAGTCCTCAAGTGTAACAAGTCTTCAGATCACGCGGACAGAAAGACTTCAGTGATGCCAAACACTCTTTGGGCTCTGGGTGGTTTGGGCTTTGTCCTTGCAAGGATTCTCTCTCGAAAGCTTCGGCGGTGGGTTGCTCTCAAACGATAAAAGCCGTGTACTAACTCTACAGTCAACATAGCTAAAACTCCAGGTGGTTAAACTGAATCACACAGAACAAGGGAGCACCTTGCTCTGATACCAATTGAAAGTGCTAGTTATCGACTAGAGGGGCAGTGAATAGGCGATTTTCATGAAAGTCTTCAAAACATGAGGGTTTTGAAGACAAATAGTAGAAATAAACCTATTGATATGCAGCGGAAGGTTGACTACACTAGACAAGCCATAGTCAAGTAAGTATTGAAGGAGAGCACGAAGACTATTAGCAGCTAGGTAGTATGGATCAGGATGGAAGATAGTATGAAGCCAAACAGCCACAGTCTTCACCAGTGAAGTCAATTATATCATGCAAGTAGGCAATGACTTCACGAAGACAAACTGTAAGTAAGGAGGGATAAGAGATAGAACTAGTTGCTTGGTGAGGACAAGGATTTGTTGGACCAGTTCCAGTTGTTGTGACAACTGTACGTCTGGTTAGGGAGGCTGAGATTTAACTCAGAAGACCGCGTCTTCACCTTATTCCCCTTGAGCTAAGAACACTTAGTCCTCACCCAATCACTCTGGTAAGTCTTCAAGGTAGACTTCCAAACCTTCATAGACTTTGTTCACCGGCCATCCACAATGACTCTTGGATGCTCAGAACGCGATGCCTAACCGGCCGGAGGATTCACAATCCTCAAGTGTAACAAGTCTTCAGATAACGCAGACAGAAAGACTTCAGTGATGCCTAACACTCTTTGGCTCTGGGTGTTTTGGGCTTTGTCCTCGCAAGGATCTCTCTCTAAAATCCTTTGGAGGTGGGTTGCTGTCAAACAACAAAAGTCGTGCACTAACTCTGAGCAACCACCAATTTATGGTGTAGGGGGTGGGCTATTTATAGCTAGGAGGCAACCCTACCTGATTTGTCCGAAATGACCCTGGGTCACTAAGGAACTGATGTGTCCAATGGTCAGATTTCAAACACATGCGGCAGCTTGACTTGGGCTACAAGTAAAGCTGACTTATCCAGCTCAGGATAAGATATGCTCTCATTGTCTTCGCTCAAAGACATAGGATTTGGTTGAGCATCACTTCAGTCACTCTGACTTTGATCACTTGGACCCCACTTAATAGTACAGTGGTTCCTATGACTCAACAAAGAAGAAAAGGAAACTACGAAACACCTATGTCTTCGCACTCCATAGTCTTCACGTGAATGTCTTCTCAAGTCATAATCTTCATTGTGAATATCTTCGCAAACCACCATTGTCTTCAATGTCTTCACACATTTTTAGGGGTCATCTCTGGTAGGTAAACCTAATCAATGTGGGACTACTACCTGTGTTATCCTGCAATTCTCACAAACACATTAGTCCGTCAACCAAGTTTGTCGTCAATACTCGAAGACCAACTGTGGTGGCACTAGATGCACTTACACCAAGGCACCTTGCCGAGCAGGAGCGCTACGTCTTTCCACCACCATCCATCATCAATCCACCAAAGCAGGAGTAGGGTTTTACGCCTCATGGCGGCCCGGACCTGGGTAAAATTGCCTGTGTGATGTCTGTCGTGATGTCTTACGCTTCTCCGCTCTCTGTGCAACGTGTCCATCCCCCCGCCGAACCAAAAGGGGCTCATAGCCCCATAGGTGGCCGTGGTTTCCCACGACAAATATAGTGAAAGCACGAATACTAATAGCAGCTAGGTAGTATGGATCGGAATGGAAGACAGTATGAAGCCAAACAGATAATAGTCTTCACACAGTGAAGTCAAATAGATCAGGTGTCGGTTGGTAGGTGCGACATATGCCAACGGGTGGCTAATCATAGTGGGAGCCAATAAGACGTCCCCAATTCCTGGAAACGGGATGAGGCGAAGGCATGCACGCCGGCGAATCTTAACCAGCTTCGGGGCTCTCCGTGGAGACAACACCCCTACTGCTGCTCTGCGGGGTCTCCGCATGATCACTAGATGAACAAGTTGCTACAAGATGCTCCTTGAGCTGTTCGGTGAGAGGAAGAAGAAGGGCACGGCTAGCTCTCCCCTTCCCTCTATGTGGTGTCTAAAACTCTCAGAGATCAACCCTTTGCATGGGTGCCCTGGGGGGTTTATATAGGCCTACCCCCAGGGGTACAATGGTAATCCGGCTAGGCATGGGCCCTAGCCGTCAGTGTCTTCGTCCGCCGGCTTCTCCGCCGGCCGCTGGGGCCCACCGACTGGTGGTTCCCGCCGGCTGCCGGCTTCCTGGTCGACAGGTTGGCCCCACCGTTGAGGGCCTTGTCAGGGGGTTGGTTACTGTTGCTTCAATCCTGATGACGACGGCTTTGTCTGGGTAGGCATGGCTACAATGTCGCCGCCTTGGCGGCGATCACTGTAGCCTCATTTTGTCTTGTCTCCTTAATGAGGCGCTTCCTTCGAGGGAGGGAATAAGCCGGCTACGGGGAGCCGGCCATATCTCGGGCCGATTGGGGGAGGCCGAGCCGCCTTCGGGCATCTCTCTGACCGGAGGGACCCGCCGCCTGCGGGTAGTACAGACAGCCTGTCGTGGGTGACGTCACAGTCAACATGGCAACAGTGCCGCGCCGGACGGGTGATGGCTGCCCCGTACGGCGCACTGTAGCCACGCGCGCTCCGGGATGCGGGGGTGGCAGGCTTCACTGTAGCCACGCCCCGTCTCATCACCGTTATGTGGGTGCAGATTCTGAGGGTGCGGCCTTGGCCGCCTGCGGGGTGGTCGGCTCCTTGGAGTCGGCCTTCTCGGGGCCTGCTGCGCGGAGTCGGCCCTCTGGTAGCCGGCTCCTTGGAAGCCGGCCCTCTCGATGCTTTCTTCTATGGGTCTTGGGGCCAGGCCACCCCCCGATAGCCGGCCTAAATGACAGCCGGCCGGGGGAAGGCGGCCCAGCGTCTTGGATGTTGGATGACTTGATTGGCATGTAATTTTTTCAGAAGCCCCAGGGGGAGTCGGCTAGGCTACCCGTGGTCATTTACTCCGACAGTAGTCCCCGAAGCTGATTGGGCTTCGAGGTCGAAAGGAGGACGAGAAGCTCGATCAGCTTCCTATCCTGGGAGGCCGGCAGCTAGGAGCCGGCCTTGAATGGGTACGCCATCTTCGGGTAGCTCCGCAGTTAGAAGGAGGGAAAGCGAGCCGGCCTGCTCGTTGACCGCGCATCACCTTGCGCGCCACGTGGCAGAAAAGGCCTACTAGCCCACACGCGCGACAGGACGTCGCCGCAAGCCCGGGCCTACCAAGCCTACGCCTCGGCCCACGCGCGGATCCTCTGCGGCCCAAGTGGACTGCTCGTCTTCTCGCGGTGGTTTCAGCACGCCTTTAGGGTGCCATAATCACGGGACGTGGGGGGAGTGGGCGCAGTTAATCCCACGTTCCCCCACGCCTCGCCTCCTCGGCTCCGCCGCCCGAGCCTATAAGTAGGGGGAGGAGGGGGAGCGGCAGGGACTCGCACGCTCGGCCTCGCCCCTCTCCTTCCTCTACTTTCTTCCTCACTCTTCCGCCACCGCAGCGCACTCACCACCGCACCGTTCCGCCGCGAGCTATCTTGGCTCGCCGTGGTTCCTTCGTTGCGTGGCCGTGCTCTCCGCCGCCGCGGCTCTTTCCTTCCACTCGTTCCCATGGCATTGTCGAGCTCATGGGACGGCTCCAACGTCCACGAAGATCACATCGATTGGCTCCTCCGGACGCGGCGGTTGCCGGGCGAGGACCTCGTGAAGACCCGCCTCGCGCCGGAGGCGGAGATTTCGCCGGCGCTGGAGGAGGGCGAGCGGGTTATCTTCCGCTCGCACTGCCTGCGCGGCCTCGGCCTGCCGGCGAGCGGGTTCTTCCGCTCCTTCCTTGACTTCTACAATCTTCAGCCGCATCACCTCACCCCCAACACGGTGATGCTGCTATCTTCCTTCGTCACCCTGTGCGAGGGTTTTCTCGGAGTCCTCCCCACTCTGGAGCTCTATGGGGAGTTCTTCCAGTGCAAGCTCGGCACTGTCTCCGTGGGCGTGCCCGCCCCCTGCGGCGCCTTCATCGCCAAGCGGAGGACGACCGACAACAACCCTTTTCCGCTGATCCCGCTGATCCAGTCGGTGAAGCTTTGGCAGCAGTCGTACTTCTACGTGAAGAACGTCACCGCGCAGGGCGACTACCTCAATCTGCTGGTTTACGTAGCCAGCCCGCCGCATGGGAGTCCGGCGTCTTGGTCCTTCCGAGCCCGATCGCTCACCATGGCCGGGAACACCGCCATCACCCGGCTCCGGGTGATGGTCCAATCGGAGGGCTTGGTGGGGGCCGACTTGGTGGCCGCCTTCGTGGAGCGCCGGGTGCTCCCGCTCCAAAGCCGGCCGCACATGATCTGCCAAATGAGCGGCCGCTTCGACCCATGCTGGCTGAGCACCAGAGAGATGCCTCGTGACGAGGTATCTTACATGGTGAATTATATCTCCAACTGCAAACTCTACATGGAGTGGCAGTATCGCAAGGCGCCATATTCTCGGGCCAACCCGCTGCCTGTGGTGAGTTTTTCCTTATTCTCTTCTTCTTTTGTTGCCGTGTTTGCGATAGCCGACTCTTGACTAATCGGCTTTGTCTTTGAGCAGAGCCCTCTTCTTTGACCGGCGCCCAGGGCCGCAGGGCCGGAGCGCCAGTTTACGGCCGACCGCACCGTGGACGACCCCGACGACCCGGATCTGGGGGCGGCCGCCATGGACGATGCCATAGTCGCAACCGGCGGGGAGGCAGGCGGCCCCGACCTTACGGCCGGCTTCGGAGACTGGCTGGAGGATGACGAAGCCGAGGCCATCCCACGCCGCCAGCTGGCGGCCGATCGCCAAGGCGTGGGACCTTCCACCGCGCCAACTGCTCGGGTTGGCGCGCAAAAGCGTCGGGCCGCGCCGGGTCTCTTCGGCAGCCGGCCGAAGAAACCCAAGAGCTCCGCAGCGGCGACCAAACGAGACGAGGCGGCTGCGAAAGCAGCCCGCTTCCGCAAGGTGGTGAAGTAGCCACAAGCGGTCTCGGCGTAAGTGTTGTGTTTCTTGTACTTTTGTTGTCTTATTTGGTTGAGGCTCATCTGAGCCGTCTTCTTGGTTTGTTGAACAAGGCGCCGCTTTCCCTTGAGCGGGTTGACGCCGCCTCCATAGTCGGGCCGACGGGAGGGTCTTCGAGTTCCCGCCGAGTGGACCCCCACGCCGACCTCATGGAGGCAACGGAGCGGAACGCGTGGGAGGCTCGGGAGGAGCGGGAGGCGGCAGAGCGGAGGGCCGTTTAGGAGGCGGCGGAGAAGTCAGCCGAGGCGCAAGCCGACGCGTCGGCCAAGGCCCAGGTGGAAGCCGTGGTCGCGGAGAGGGAGGCGGAGGCTTGGCGCAATCAGCCTCCGCAGCTCGTCGTTCCTCTTCGCGCCGTGGCTCCTGATATCCCCGTGCCTCCATCGGAGGAAACCGACCGCGACCAGCTGGTGATGGAGAGGAGGGAGGACAACGTGACGATCCTGGGGGAGGCGCCACAGTCGCTGCCAAGTGGAGCGGGCCAAGGCGGCCGACCTACTGCAGCGCCTGGGCAGCCGGCAGGGGCGAGTCGGCGGCGGGGGCGGATCTCGTGGTGCAGTCAGCGCCTCGCCGGCGCGTGGGAGAGGTGTCCTCAATGCCGGAGCCGCAAAGGGCTGCGGGCGCCAGCTCGACGGCACAGGACCTGGAGGCGGCCAGCGCCAGCACGTCCGAGTGGACGCCCAGCGGCGGGACAGCTGAGCTGAACGTGGCGGCACAGGAGGTCCGACGCCGGCTTCAGGCTCAGGCCGGCTTGCTGCAACGGTTCACCCAGGAGTTCCTTGCTACACGCGCGGTCGTCCGGGTGAGTCTTCTGGCTTTGATCGATTTCTCTTTTGATTTCTTCCGTGGAGGCGCGTCAGCGCACCCATTGGGTGTAGTCCCCGAGTTTCGAGTCGGCTGCTTAGCAGGCGGCTTGAAACTTCTTAGCAGGCTTTGATAGAAATCTTGTTCTGATACGCACTCCATCTGATTTCCAGGAGTATCACAATCTTTGCGCGACCGCCTTCAACTCCCAGGCCCAGGAGCTGAGCCAGAAAGCCGTCGATCTGACGAATAGCCGGAGTGAGAACTTGGTTTCTTCTATCTCAAGAGGGGGCGCGTCAGCGCACCCACTGGGTGTAGTCCCCGAGATTCGGGCCGGCTGCTGAGCGGCCGGGTCGGATCTTCCCTGACGACTTTTCCCTTACTGCTTTTTTTCCTTTTTCTCCATGCTTGCAGGAGCTAACGCCGACTTGAGGGGGCAGCTAGGCGAGGCCCAGACCACCCTTCGCGCCAAGGAGGCCGAGATCGTCGCCTTGGCCCAGGAACGCGACCGCCTAGCCAAGAGGCTGGCCGACCAGGAGGAGAGCCACCAGGCGGCCCTAAAGAAGGCGCAGGACAACGAGGCCGCCCTTAAGGCCGAGTTCGAGACCGAGGCGGTGGGCTGGGCTGAAGCAAGGCAAGCGCTGAGCGAGGGTTATGGGCGGGTGGAGGATCTGATCGACAGTAGGCCGCCTTCCTCTTCTCACTCCTTTGCCTGCTCCTTGCCTTCTTGTTCATCTTCTGATTTTTGTGCCGTTTCCTTGTTCTTCCCGCAGATTACTTCCCCGGCTACTCCGTCGCCGCCAGCCAAGCCATCGAGGCCCACCGCGAAACGCGCCGGCAAGCAGGGGTTGCAATTGCACCGGACGCCAGCCGGACGCTCGAGGAGCAGCTCCTATTGATCCAGGCCCGGCTGCAGCCGGCTCACCGCATGCTTTGCCGTCTTTGGCGTGCCGGGGCGCAAGTGTTGGCCGCTCTCTGGACCGGCGAGGTGATCCCCCGTACCCCCAGTCGGACTGCCGACTGGCTGGAGGTTGCGGTTGGCCGCTTCGAGGCCTGGAAGGCTTCCGCTGCTCGGTCCAGCGCCGGTCGGGCGGTGGAGTTCGTCCGGGCCTGGTATCCCGGGCTAAACCTGCGCCAGCTGAGGACTTGGAGGCAGGAGGCTGACGAGGAGCTGGTGGCGGTGCGGCCGGCTATCATCCAGCGTGCCTCGGCTATCACCGAGTACACCGACACCAGCGTCTTCGCTCCTGAACTGAACGACAGCGGAGTCGCCCAGCCGGAGGAATGGTTCGGGCTGAACCCGGCGGAAGGCGAGGACTCGGCGGAGGAGATTTCTTCCAGCGATGAAGCCGAAGACGACGAGGAGGAGGGCGGTGGAGACGCCGCGCCAGACGGCGAAGTGACCAGCCAGCTTCAGCCTGATCGTGCCTCTAGCAACGAGGCACATGCGAGCGTGCCGCCTGCCAGGGGTGAAGATCAGGCCGAGACTCGCCAGCCGGCCACTCCTCCAGCCAGCACTGCCGCCTCCGCCGACCTGCCCGACTCGACTGTTGCTCCGCTGGCTTGATCTGCCGCTCTCGCTTTTCTGTTGTTGCTCTTTGAACAAATTTTATTAACTTTGCGCAGTTCCACCCACTGGGGGTGTATTCAGACTATGTTGAATGCCGGCCTTTCGAAGGCTTTTGTGTAAATATAATTATGCATGTGTTTGGCTTCCATTCGAGTTTGCTTTTTATCCTTAGGCCGTTTCCTTTGCCGCCTTCCCTTGATTGCCACCTTCCCAGCCGAACAGCTGCTCTGCGGTCTGTGGCTGGGGAGGAACTTGTCTATTTGTGGGAAAGCAAGTACTTGAGCTTTGTTGGATTGTGGCAGGGTTGAATGGGAAGCCGGCCAGCCGGCTACTCTGGTAGCCGGTTGGCGATGGGAGGAAGCCGGCTTTTGTTATATAAGTTCATTAGTCCTTAGCCGTTTTTCGTGTGGGCATCCTTTCCTGCCTTTGACTTCTTGCCAGCCGGACAATTTAAATATAACTCAAGGCGGCCAGTCCCCGGGCCGACTAGTCGAACCCGGTGCCGGACGAAAAAAAGGTGAAATGACAAAATCATAAGCATGATACTCATCATTCATAGATAAAAGGTGGCAGTCCCCGAGTGCTCCTCGGGGGGCCCATTGTCTCATACTTAGTACAAAAGGTAGTGTGATACATACTGCATTTTGACTGTAAAATCTTCGGAGGAGGTTGGCGTTCCATGGTCGTTCCGACTCCTTGCCGGAATCATCTCTTTTTCGTGCCATAGGCTTCTGTGCGTCGATTAGGTAGTAGGAGTCGTTTCCCAATGCTCTGTTGATGACGAAGGGACCTTCCCAAGGGGCCGAGAACTTGTGCTGGCCGGCTATTCGATGGATCAGCTGGAGCACAAGGTCGCCCTCTTGAAAGGATCTTGGCTTGACCTTCCGGCTATGGTAGCGGCGCAAACCCTGCTGGTAGATGGCAGACCGGCTGAGGGCTAACAGCCGGCTTTCTTCCAGCAGGTCGACGCTGTCTTCTTGTGCTTCTTTGGCCTCTGCTTCCGTGTACATGGTCACCCGAGGCGAGTCGAACTCGATGTCAGTTGGGATGACAGCCTTGGCGCCATATACGAGGAAGAAAGGGGTGAAGCCGGTTGACTTGTTTGGGGTAGTGCGCAGACTCTAGAGGATGGCCGGCAGCTCGTCGAGCCAACAGCCGGCCGAGCGCTCTAGCGGCACGACCAGTGGGGGCTTGATGCCAGAAAGGATGAGGTCGTTGGCTCGCTCAACTTGGCCATTTGACTGCGGGTGGGCAACGGACGCTAGGTCCAGTCGGATGCCCTGCGTCACGCAGAAACGTGCCAATGCTCCCTTGGCAAAATTCGTGTCGTTGTCGGTGATGATGTTGTGTGGCACGCTGTACCGAGTTGTGATGTCTGCGATGAATGTCATGGCTGTCGGCCCGTTCAGCTTCTTAATCGGCTTTGCTTCGATCCACTTGGTGAATTTATCCACGGCGACAAGCAAGTGTGTCATGCCGCCGCGCGCCGTCTTGAATGGGCCCACCATGTCCAATCCCCAGACGGCAAAAGGCCAGGTGAGGGGAATGGTCTTGAGTTCTGAAGCCGGCAGGTGTTGCTTGGAGCCGAAAACTTGGCAGCCTTTGCAGTGTTTGACCAACTCCTTGGCATCGTCCAAGGCAGTCGGCCAAAAGAATCCATGGCGGAAGGCTTTGGCAACGAGGGATCTTGAGGCTCCGTGGTGGCCGCATTCGCCTTGGTGAATGTCCTTCAGGATTGCTATGCCCTTCTCTGGCTCGATGCAGCGCTGGAAGACTCCAGTGACACTGCACCTGATGATCTCTCTGTTGGCAATTGTATATGCGCCGGCTCGGCGTTGGACTTGTCTTGCCGCGATCTCGTCAGCCGGCAGCTCTCTGTTTATCAGGAAGTTGAGGATGGGTTGAGCCCATGATGGAGATGTGACTTCTTCTATAGCCAACACGGCTACTTCAACCAGGGCGGGTGGGCTGGGTGGTGAAGAGCTGGAGCTGGCCACCGCCTGTGGCGTTGAAGCAGTCCCCGGGCCGACTACCGTAGTCCCCGGGCCGGGTTCTGAAGTCCCCGGGCCGGGTGCGACTATGGCAGTCCCCGAGCCGCCTATTGAAGTCCCCGGGCCGCCTGCTTGGCTCCCCAAGCTGGATCCGGCTGCACCGGGGTTAGGCGGCACGAAGATGGAGTCGGATTCTGGAGACGGCTTGATAGACGGCTTGAGGAGGCGTTGGAGAGAGATGCCGGTTGATATAGCTTGTCGGGTTGAGCCTATCTGTGCCAGGGCATCTGCTTGCTCGTTGTCGGCCCGTGGCACGTGGAGGAATTCGCATCCTTCGAAGTAACCGCTGATTTGCTGAATGAGGAAACGATAGCTCGCCATGTTTGCATCCTTGGCGTCCCAGTCGCCAGACGACTGCTGGACCACCAAATCCGAGTCGCCATAGCACAGGATCCGGCGGATGACGAGCACTTTGGCTAGCCGGAGTCCATGTATGAGCGCCTTGTACTCGGCCACGTTGTTGGAGGTGGCAAAGTGGATCTGCAGCGTGTATCTGAGTTTGTCGCCTTTGGGAGAGGTGAGGATGATGCCGGCTCCCAAGCTGGTGCGCATCTTGGACCCGTTAAAGTGCATCCGCCAATGAGTGGAGTCGGGAGTCGGCGGCAGGTACTGGGTCTCGGCCCAGTCCACGAGGAAGTTGGCCAATGCTTGGGACTTGATGGTGGTGCGAGGCTGGTAGAAGATCGTGTAGGGAGCCAGCTCAATGGCCCATTTTGCCACCCGGTCGGAAGCGTCCCGGCTGCCTATGATCTCGGCGAGCGGGGCGGTGCATACGACCGTGATGGAGTGCTCTTGAAAGTAGGGCTTCAGCTTCTTGGCGGCGAAGTACACGCCATAGCACATCTTCTGGTAATGCGGGTAGTTCTGCTTTGAGGCGGATAGTACTTCGCTTAAGTAGTAGACCGGCCTCTGGACCGGCTGAGCTCGGCCTTCTTCTGGGCGTTGGACCATCATGACGGTGCTGACCACCCGACTAGTGGCGACGATATAAAGGAGCATGGGCTCTTTCTCAGTCGGCGCCGCCAAGACAGGCGGTGTGGCGAGCATCTTCTTCAGCTCGTGAAAGGCTTGGTCGGCTTGGTCGTTCCACTCAAAGTGAGTGCTTTTCTTCATGAGTCGGTAGAGAGGGAGTGCCTTTTCTCCCAGCCGGCTGATGAAGCGGTTCAGGGAGGCCAGGCACCCGGTAAACTTCTGGACGTCTCACAGCTTGGTGGGAATCTCCATTCTCTTAATGGCTTTGATCTTCACTGGGTTGCATTCAATGCCGCGTTCAGAGACCAGGAAGCCTAGGAGCTGGCCGGCTGGCACTCCGAACACACATTTCTCGGGGTTGAGCTTGATCTGAAATCGGCGCAGGTTCTCAAATGTTTCCTTGAGGTCCTCCAAAAAAGTGTTGCGCTTCTCCGTCTTCACCATGATATCGTCTACATAGACGTGGGCATTTCTGCCGAGGTGCTTGAGGAGGCATTTCCGCATGCAACGCTGAAAGGTGGCACCGGCATTTCTCAAGCCGAATGTCATCGTCAGGTAACAGAAAGCTCCGAATGGCGTGATGAAGGCGGTCCAAGAAACTCAACAGCTCGCATCCGGCTGTGGAGTCTATTACTTGATCAATCCTGGGTAAGGCAAAGGGATCTTTAGGGCATGCTTTGTTGAGGCTTGTGTAATCTATACACATGCGCCATTTGTTATTCTTCTTCAGCACGAGGACCGGGTTGGCGAGCCACTCCGGGAAGAAAACCTCCATGATGAAGCCGGCCACCAAGATCCGGGCTATCTCTTCTCCTATGATCCTTCTCTTCTCCTCTGATAGTCCGCGGAGGGGCTGCTTGACCGGCTTGGCATCCGCTCGGACGTGTAGCTTGTGCTTGACGAAATCCTTCGGCACACCCGGTATGTCCTTGGGAGACCATGCGAAGATGTCCCGCTTCTCATGGAGGAAATTGACGAGCTCGCCTTCCTATTTACTATCCAGGTTTGCCCCGATGACGACAAACCTTTTTGGGTGCTCTGGGTCCAGAGGTATCTTCTTTGTTTCCTTGGCCGGCTGGAAGGAACCCTGGGCATCACACTCTTTTGGGTCGGGGGACAGGGCAGGCTGCTTGCCGGCCATGGCCACGATCCGGTCCAACATCTTCTTCTCTTCGGCGACCATGAGGGACTCGGCCAGCCGGCTGCTGGCTGCAGCGCACTCGGAGGACTTCTTGTAGTCGCGGCTATGGTGATGATGCCCTTGGTACTTGGCATCTTCATCTTGAGGTAGGCGTAGTGGGGTACAGCCATGAACTTGGCCAGAGCAGGTCGGCCAAGCAGCGCATGATAAGGGCTCTTGAGGTCCACCACTTCGAACCAGATTGCTTCTCGGCGGAAGTGATCCTTGTCTCCGAAGAGAACATCTATCTTGATCTTGCCGATTGGTGAACAGGACAGGCCGGGTACAATGCCATGGAACACGGTCCGGCTTGGCATTAGGTGTTTGGCCTTGATGTTCAACTTCTCGATGGTATCCTGGTACAGGATGTTGATGCTGCTCCCGCCGTCTATCAGTACGCGGGAGAATCGGGCAGCAAGCCTGTCCGTTGCTAGGGTTGCTTCCAAAACCAAGGCATAGTAGCCCGGGGACGGCATCACCTCTGGGTGTCGGCCCGGCTCCAGCTGATAGGCCTCTCTGACCAGTGCATGTATTCGGGGTTGTTGGAGGCGACCGCGTTGACTTCTTGGTGCAGTCGGCGCCGGCTGCGCCGGTCTTCGGGCTGGCTTGTGCAGACGACGTAGGCGGCATGCTCGTTGGGGAATTCGTCTTGGACGGTCCCGACTGCTGGTCGAGCAGCCGGCTGCTGGGGAGCCGGAGGCGGCTGTCCTGCAGGCGGAGGCGGCACCAGCCCTTCGCCTTTGGTGATTCGGGTGAGCTAGTGGCACTTCCGGTTTGTATGGTTGGACGGCTTCGCGCCGCTGTGGAACTTGCATGGGGCGTCAAGGGCTTGCTCGTAGGAGAAAGTCGGCTGCCAAGCCGGCCTGCCACCCTTCGGCTTCTTGGGCGTGGGCCGCCCTTCAGGCTGCTCGTCTTTGACGGTGGCCACCTGCCGACTGGCTGGAGGCGGCATTGGGCCTTTGCGCTTGTTGTCGTGCTGGTATGGGCGTTGGCTAGAGTCGCCAGCCGGCGTTTTGGGAGCCGGGTTGAGTACCTTCCCGGCGGCGTCTACCCGGAGCTCGGTCTTCATTGAGGAGTCGGCGGTGGCGTACTTGTCGGCTATGACAAGTAATTCGTCGAGGGTAGCCGGCTCGTCGTAGAGGAGCTTGTGCTTGAGGTGGGTGCCTTCTCGGCACCAGGCGGTGAAGTACTCTATCGCTTGAACCTCGTGCACCCCCTCGCAGGAGTTGCGGAGCTTGGCCCAACGTGTGAGGTAGTCGCGAGTCGACTCGGTGGGTCCTTGTACGCACAAGGAGAGTTGCCTGGGCTTGGGAGCCCGCTTGTAAGTGTTGGTGAAGTTGCGGATGAAGGCTTCGGTGAAGTCTAGCCATCTGTTGATGTTGTACGGCTTGAGGCTGTTGAGCCAGGTTCGCGTCGTGCCCTGAAGCATGAGGGGCACATATTTCACGGCAACGCGCCTGTTGCCATTCGCTATGCTGACTGCGGTTGAGTAGTCGATCAGCCAATCCTCCGGCTTCATGGAGCCGTTATACTTGGGCGTATCTCTTGGGAGCGAGAACCCTTTGGGGAAGGGCTCGTCGCGGATGCGGGGGCCGAAGCAAGGCGGCCCGACATCGTCTTCTTCTTCCAACGCCAGGGATCGCGCCAGGCGGTCGATCCGGTGGCGGGCGTCGTTTTCGCCGACTCCCTCGCGGCGGCCTAGTCGGCCGCTGAGAGTCGGGTGTGTGACAAGCGGCGGGGTGGGATATATTTCCCCGCGAGGTGGAGGAGGGGGCGGGTTGCCTCACCGTTCCACGGTTCGAGGGCGGCCTTCTGCGTCGCGCTCGATGGAGATCCGGGTCTGGCTGCGGCTGGCAACCGGCTCCTTTTCTTGCCGTGCGCGGGCGTTGCCCGCAGTCGGCGTGCGTGACGTTGCGTCGTGCTCTCGGCGCGGGCGCTGTCTTCTTGCCGCTCTGCGGCCGCGCCGATCAGTTGCTGGATACGCCTAGCCATGTAGGGAAGCTCGTCGGGCCCTAGCCTGTTCAGCTCTTCTACGGCCGCCTGGGCGGCGCGCAGGTTCTCGAGGAGTGTGGCGTAGACGGGGCGGTCCACCCCCAGCATGTCGGCGATGGCTGCGCCGCGTTTCTTGACAATGTCGAGTCGGCTCGGCCCTTCGAGAGGCGGCGCGGTCGACTTCGTGCTGGTGGGCCGGCGAGGCGTCTCAGGGAGGCTATCCTCCGGCCCTCCACGTGGAGGGCGAGGCGGCGTGCTTCCAGTGTGTCGGCGTCAGCCGGGAGAGGGGCGGACAGGTCGTGCGGCGCCGCTTGCAAGGCGTCGTGGGCGTTCTTGCCCGAGGGGCCGCCATGACTGACGACCAGCACCTCAGTGATGGCGCTGCCACAGCTGTCGGCTTGGGGAAGCGGGTCGTCGAAGATGACGACGTTGGTGGGAAAGGCGTCGAGCGATGCCGTGTCGGAGTCGACAAGCATCGGGTCGGTGGAGCCAACCGACTCCAAGTCCACAACGGGCTCGCTGGAGACGTGGAGTTGGTCGAGGAGGCTGACGAGGTGGCTCTCGAGGCAGTCGGTGCCCGCGTCGGATGCGGGCTCGTCGGAGATGCGAGTCTCGCCAAGAAGGTCGGCGAGGCAGCTCGCCGCGCAGGCGTCAGCGACGCCTTGCAACGCGTCGGGGCAAGCGCCATCGGGCGTGCGGGGTGGCTACACCCGCGGGGGAGGAAGAGGGTTCCCGTCCAGAACAGGTCTCCGGACGACGGTGCACCTGGCCCCATGGTGGGTGCCAAATGTCGGGTGGTAGGTGCGACATATGCCAACGGGTGGCTAATCATAGTGGGAGCCAATAAGACGTCGCCGGTGCCTGGAAATGGGATGAGGCGAAGACATGCACGCCGGCGAATCTTACCCAGCTTCAGGGCTCTCCGTGGAGATAACACCCCTACTGCTGCTCTGCGGGGTCTCCGCATGATCACTAGATGAACAAGTTGCTACAAGATGCTCCTCGAGCTGTTCGGTGAGAGGAAGAAGAAGGGCACGGCTAGCTCTCCCCTTCCCTCAATGTGGTGTCTAAAACTCTCAGAGATCAACCCTTTGCATGGGTGCCCTGGGGGGTTTATATAGGCCTACCCCCAGGGGTACAATGGTAATCCGGCTAGGCGTGGGCCCTAGCCGTCAGTGTCTTCGTCCGCCGGCCGCTGGGGCACGCCGACTGGTGGTTCCCGCCGGCTGCCGGCTTCCTGGTCGACAGGCAGGACCCACCGTTGAGGGCCTTGTCGGGGGCTGGTTACTGTTGCTTCAATCCTGATGACGAGGGCTTTGTCGGGGTAGGCATGGCTACAGTGCCACCGCCTCTGCGGCGATCACTGTAGCCTCATTTCGTCTTATCTCCTTAATGAGGTGCTTCCTTCGAGGGAGGGAATAAGCCGGCTACGGGGAGCGGGCCGATTGGGGGAGGCCGAGCCGCCTTCGGGCATCTCTCTGACCGGAGGGACCCGCCACCTGCGGGTAGTATAGACAGCCTGTCGTGGGTGACGTCATAGTCAACATGGCAACAGTGCCGCGCCGGACGGGTGATGGTTGCCCCGTACGGCGCACTGTAGCCATGCGCGCTCCGGGATGCGGGCGTGGCAGGCTTCACTGTAGCCACGCCCCGTCTCATCACCGTTATGTGGGTGCAGATTCTGAGGGTGCGGCCTTGGCCGCCTGCGGGGTGGCCGGCTCCTTGGAGTCGGCCTTCTCATCACCGGTTGTGCAGAGTCGGCCCTCTGGTAGCCGGCTCCTTGGAAGCTGGCCCTCTCATTGCTTTCTTCTATGGGTTTTGGGGCCAGGCCGCCCCCGATAGCCGGCCTAAATGACAGCCGGCCGGGGGAAGGCGGCCCAGCGTCTTGGATGTTGGATGACTTGATTGGCTTGTAATTTTTTCAGAAGCCCCAGGAGAAGCCAGCTAGGCTACCCATGGTCATTTACTCCGACATCAGGCGTGCAAGAAATTACGACACGAAGACAAATTGAAATCTAAATGAGTTGGAAGATAGAACCAGGAGCTTGATGAAGACAAGGATTTGGTAGTCCAGTTCCAGTTGCTGTGACAATTGTACGTCTGGTTAGGGAGGCTGAGATTAAACTCAGAAGACCACGTCTTCACCTTATTCCCCTTGAGCTAAGGACACCCAGTCCTTGCCCAATCACTCTGGTAAGTCTTCAAGGTAAACTTCCAAACCTTCACAGACTCCGTTCGCTGGCGATCCTCAATGACTAGTAGATTCTCGGAACGTGATGCCTAACCGCCTGGAGGATGCACAGTCCTCAAGTGTAATAAGTCTTCAGGTCACGCAGACAGAAATACTTCAGTGATGCCTAACACTCTTTGGCTCTGGGTGTTTTGAGCTTTGTCCTCGCAAAGATCTCTCTCTCTCTCAAAGGCTTCGGAGGTGGGTTGCTCTCAAACGACAAAAGCCATACACTAACTCTGAGCAGCCACCAATTTATGGTGTAGGGGGTGGGCTATTTATAGCCTGGAGGCAACCCGACATTATATGTCCGAAATGACCCTGAGTCACTAAGGAATCGACACGTGTCCAATGGTCGGAGTTCATACACACGCGGTAGCTTGGCTTGGGCTACAAGCAAAGCTGACTCATCCAACTCTCGATAAGATTTTCTCTCATTGTCTTCGCTCGAAGACATGGGATTTTGGTTGAGCATCACTTCATTCATTTGACTTTGTTCTCTTGGACCCCACTTAACAGTACGGTGGCTCCTATGACTCAAGAAAGAAGAAAAGGAAACTACGAAAGAAACTATGTATTCACACTCCATAGTCTTCAAGTGAATGTCTTCATTGTCATTATCTTCAACGTGAATGTCTTCACAAACCACCATTGTCTTCAATGTCTTCATACATTTTTAGGGGTCATCTCTGGTAGGTAAACCGAATCAATGAGTGACTACTACATGTGTTATCCTGCAATTCTCACAAACACATTAGTCCCTCAACCACGTTTGTCATCAATACTCCAAAACCAACCAGGGGTGGCACTAGATGCACTTACATTCTCCCCCTTTTTGGTTATTGACGACAAACTAGTTGAAGTTTTCAACGGGGATATAAATATGTGAAAGTTAAAGAACGCGATCATTGGCTTCATGAAATTGAGAGGGCTCCCCCTGAAGATGTGCATATAAGTAAATTGCCTTTGAATGCAAATGCACATGGCAGGTATTGCTTTGTGGAGATCTTCTTCAACTCATGAAGACAATTCATCATGCATACACAAATTTAATGAAGATAATGACATGCATAATGAGAAGTGGGCGTCTGCATAATGACTTCATGCGGAATTTATCATCGCAATAAACGGTAGCAGCAAAAGTGGCAGACGACCATCAAGTTTTAAGTGTCACAACTCAAAAACCAATAGTTCAAGAATGAGAGTTGTAAGAACTTAGCAAAAATAAACATCCGACCCATATATGGACCCGCTTGAAGACTATCAACTCATAAACTTCTCCCCCTTTTGTCAGTAATGACCAATAAGGTTCAAAAAATTGAGTCCACTCGTTCCCAGGTGGTGAAGATGTTGGGGCAGCAGGGTCGACACAGGAGTTGGGTGGTGCAGAGGAGCCTAATACAGAATCGTGGTGCAGTGAAGCCATCACGGGTGAAGTGGCGTCGTCCTCTTCATCTACGACTCGTGCGACAAAAGTGGGAGCTGAAGGTGAATAGTCAGAATCTACATTGGAAGGAGTTGGACGCCAACTTATAGATTGGGGAGGCCTGGAGTCAAACTTGAAGCGCTCAGTGAAGCCATCTCCTTGAAGATCATCTTCAGAACAGAGAAGTGTGAGGCTCTTCTAGGACCGCCGACAGGCTTCATGCACAACAAATGAGTTCTTGGTTGCAAGGTTGCGAATACGATTGACATCAATGAGCAGACTCTGCACCTGACGCTTTAGCCAGTCATGATGCCTATCCTGCTTCTGGTGAAGTGATACAAGAAGCTCTCTATCATTTAGGACATGAGCACGCTTCTAAGGCCTTTGAGCTACCGTCATGGCTGTTGCATTAGTGTTTGCATGATGCAGCAAACGAAGCTACCAAGCAAGGGGACCAGCAGGAGCAGGAGGATTAGGCACATGAACGCCTTCAATGGGTTGAGTGAAGCTTTGAAAGGTGACATTGTATTCATGGAGGGGCTTCTTGGCAGGCTCAGTGTATATGGCTTCATATGACATATCAACCTCAGGCAGAAATACAACATGGTTGCGCGCTGAAGCTTGATAGTTGATGGAGGAGTGAAGCTTAATGAGCCGCATGGCCCATGGAGCGTAGAACTGAGGCCAAATAGATCAATTCCAGAAGTAGCCAACTGACGTATGAAAAAGTCTTGAGTGTTGAACCTGATGCCATTGATGATATAGAAAACCAATGTCTTCATGGTGCCTTCAAGCTTGGCATCAGGAGAATTCCCTTTGATAGGCCACAGAGTATGCCTCAGAATGCGATAGACCATGCGGGGCAGGTAATCAATGTCAGGACCCCGATCCTAAGTCACACCGATCTAGCATGTAACACATCATATCACTTTGCGGCCTCACGCACGGTATTCCCACGGGTGCCACCTTACCTGGCCTGGGACCGTTTGCGCCTTTTGGCTCACGTATATGATAGTGCCGCTAGCATCCATATGACAAAGAACCCGGGCTGACATGGCTAGTCGTGAACCCAAAGTGGCACTAACTTACAGGGACAGACATACATGACCCAGCAACGAACGTGTCGGTCATCAGCGAGTGAATCCGGGCTGTAGCAACTGGGCTAGCAGGACTCCGGTAAACCGGGCTGTAGCAGGCTAACAGGACTCCGGTAGACACCGCGTGACATTTCCCCGAAGGGACAGACATAGGAATGAAGAAGGACACATGCCGGCCAGCCTAAGTGTTCTGGAGCAGTAGCAAGCTACCAGGGCTCAGTGGAAGCACTAGGGGACATTTCTCGGTAAGAGAGGCTACCAAGGATAAACAACTAGATAGTCAGATCCCACACATACCAAGCATTTCAATAACATACACACAATATGTTCGATATGTGCAAATACAACATGGCATCACAACATGACTCTATGACTCAAGTATTTTATTCAATAGGCTCCGAGGAGCAAGATATTACAAGCATGAGTCTCATGACCCAACATTCAGAGCAAACAAGTCAAGCACAAGCGGAAGCTTAACATGTCTGAGTACAGACATCTACAAAAGAAAAAGGCCGAGAAGACTGACTGTCTACCAGATCCTGCCGAGGGCACAAGATCGTAGCTGAGGTAACAAGCTAAACGTCGAAGTCCACGTGGAACTACTAGCGAGACTGAAGTCTCTCTGCAAAAACATAAATTAAGCAACGTGAGTACAAATGTACCCAGCAAGACTTACATTAGAACTAACTACATATGCATCATTATCAACAAAGGGGATGGTGGGGTTTAACTGCAGCAAGCCAGCTTTGACTCGGTGGCTATCCTGAACTACGACTGCAAGTAACTCTTTTGAGGTGGCGCACACGAGTCCACATATTCACCATATCAATACACCACTATGGATCTGCTCCCGTCTCCCTACGAGAACGCCATCCATAGCACTCACGCTTATCTTGCGTATTTTAGAGTATCCAATTTCACTTGTGTATGAACTGTACAGGCAACTCAGAAGTCCTTTACCGTGGACACGGCTATTCGAATAGATGATGTTAACCCTACAGGGGTGTACTTCTTCACACACGCTCTCGCCACTTACCGCCATGTACACCTCGTGTATCTCGGCAACCTTCAAGCGTAAGCCTGGCGAGGGAGTCGGCCACGACCTGACTAACCACACAAGTCTCTCGTCCAGGTTTATCACCTATTCGGGTTCCATCCGCAAGGAGATCCGGCCGGGGTGTCTTTCACGGCCCCAAATGATGTGTGCAGGGTTCCCAAGTCCACCATCCGGGTGCCACTTGGTACACCGGGCCACTGTGCCTAGTCTGTCCCAAGCCCACCTGTACCGGGTGCCACTTGGTAGACTACTAACACTACCTACAAACACTAGAAACTAGTTGCAACTCCTGGACAGAGATCAAGTTGATTAATAAGCCGAGAGGGGCCGAGTTACCGGAACCCAATGTGTGGTAGTAACTGTTCATGGATCACAAACACAGAACTCAGTTCCTGAAGACGACTTCAATGAGACAACCCACCATGTACTCCTACATGGCCTCTCACCACTACCTTTACCAAATCGTGTTCACACACTTAGCTCACACACAGTAGGACATGTTCACCACTTTCCAACTCATTCCCGATGAATCAGACCTGACTCAACTCTAAGCAGTAGCAGGCACGACAAACAAGCATGAATGAGTAGGCACATCAGGGCTCAAACAATTCCTACTCATGCTAGTGGGTTTCATCTATTTACTGTGGCAATGAGAGGTCATGCAGAGGATAAAGGGGTTCAACTACCGCAGCAAGTAACAGTTGTATCGTTGTTGTCCTAATGCAATAAAATAGAGCAGGAGCGAGAGAGTGGGATTGTATCGAAATGAACAAGGGGGGTTTTGCTTGCCTGGCACTTCTGAAGATAGTATATTTCTTCATTGGTGTCATCGATCACATCGTCGGTACACGTCTTACTGAGAGGGGACAAGCACCGACAAACAAAGAAGAAGCACAATCAATGCAATGCACAATATGATGCATGATCATGACATGGCAATATGCTGTGGTTTGAGCTAATGCAACTAGCAGCAGGTTAAATGAAGTTGGTTTGAACCCTAGGTTCAAATTCAAACTCCACATAAGGCATTTCAAATGCCATTTATTCAAATTGTTGTATACAGCAGATTTAAGTTGTTCAAACATGCATGAAGACAGTACAGATGGATAGATTGGATTTTTCTGATCATTTTTCATATATAAATTATTTAATTTGGAGTTAAGGTTGAATTTCTATGAATTTTATAAGTTTAGATCATTTTTTGAAATTTATAAATCATTTCAGATTTATTTTAATTCCAGGAAATGTTTACTGCGTCAGCATTAGGTCATGCTGACCTCAGCAGGTCAACAGGTGCGGCCAGGTCAAACCTGACCAGTGGGGCCCACTGGTAAGTGACTCAGTTGGTTAACTGAGTTGATTAGGGTTAAACTAATACTAACGAAAATGTCAGCAGGGCTAGGCCCACATGTCAGTGGCTCAGGTTTAGTTTAGCGAGGGGATTAGCACCTAACAGTGGTGATTAGCACTAACTAACATCTAACTAATCCAGCTAGTGCCAGCCCCACATGTCATTGAGGCAGGTGGGGCCCGACCGGGGTCAAAGTGGGTCAAACCCAGGCCGGCGGGGTCAAACCCACCGGCGACTCGACGCTGGTGAGGCCCGAGACGGCGGCGCGGCTCGGAGAACGCCCACAGGGCACGGACGAGGCCGTTCTTGGGCTCGTTGGAGAGCTCTCGCTGGCGCGGGTCGAGTGGTGGTGGCGGCCAGACCTATGGTGGCTGGAGCCGACGACGGCGAGCTCCAAGGCGGCGGCCGGAGTTCGGGCGAGATGCGAGTGAGAGCTAGGGGCCACGGGAAGGCGAGCTGGGGCGTGCTGCGGGCTCGTGGGGAGGCACTGAGCGCAGTGGTGTGCTCGAGTGCGAGCTCGAGCAGCCGTAGCCACGGCGGCGACATGGCCGGCGGCGAAGAGCTCTCGGGATCGTTACGAACGGCGGCTAGAGAGAGAGGTAGAGTACGGGGAGAGGGGGAAATGATGGCGGAGCTCACTGCGGGGTCGTAGAGGTGGTCGGCGAGCTCGAGGGAGGCCGGACGGCGTCGACTCGTCGGCGGTTGTCATCGGATCCCGCGGAAGAAGACGAGGGCGAGGACGACGGCACGAGGCTCCCAGCGTCACGTGGCTTGGCGATGAGGAAGAGGACATCGCGGAGGATCCGTTGGACGGTACAGAGAGGGTAGGGTGGACGGTGGCCACGGTGATCGTCGTCGGCAGCGACGGCTGCGTTCGATCGCGCTCGAGGAAGGGACTTAAGGGCGAGGGAGAGAGCAGAGAGTGAGGGAGAGGAGCAAGGGGGCTGCGTGGCATCGCGGAAGGCGTCCAGGGCGACGAGGGGGCAGCCAGGCAGGCAGGGAGGAGCTGGCGCGGCTCGCCTGCGCGCCGGGCACGCAGCTGCTTCTCCTCCTGGCAAGAGGAAGAAGACAGTGCTGCCCCTGGTGGGCCGGGCTGGCTTTGCCCAGCCGGGCTGCTACAGGGATGGGCCAGGTAGGGCAGGTCAGTCCTTCCTCTCTCTCTTTCTTTTATTTTCTTTTCTATTTCTGTTATTTGTTTTGGGTTTAGTTTTAACACCAAACCATTTTATAAAATCCTGAAAATAATTATGTGGCTAGAACTAAAATATACCAAACCACATAAAATGTTCCAGAATTATTAGACATATATTAATTATATAAAAATATATATCCAATGCAAATAGTTATTGAATTAATTCAAAGGCCCAAAATAAATGTTTCTGAGATACCAAAAATATTGGTTTGAATTTTACCTCTTGCCAATATTTTCAGAGACTAAGAGGAACATTTTCTTGGACTTCTTTGGAGAGATTTTAAATGTTGGTTATTTTTAGAGGTCTTCTGAGGCTTTTGAAAATTCCTCAATTCAAATTTCATTTGAATTTAAACATGATGCTCACACAAAGGTCTAGCCTAGTGCATGCCAGGACTAGGGATGTGACAACTCGCCCCCACTAAACAAGAATCTCGTCCCGAGAATCAAGCGTAGGGTAAGATGAAGGGGGAATGCAAACTAACACAATCTTCACGATCCAGGTTGCACTTCATAGGGACGTTGATTCGATCACCATCTTTGACTCGATGTCTTCCTCTGAGAACTCCAACTAACATGACAAGAAGAGGAAAGGAAAACTCTAGAAGAATTGATCTTGTCAAAGACCGAACAACTCAGGATCATCTCAATGATCACGAGATCAACTCACTACAAACATCTCTGGAGCTGAGAGGCAAGACATGCATCTGGAGGGACAGAAGAAACAATTTGACGAGGGTTTCAAAGTAGCGAGGAAACAAATACTATGATACCATAATGGGGCACCTTGGGAGAGGTGACTCGTAGAATTATTCCCTCAGGTGGCAAAAGGAATTTCTTTTGATACATAGATCATTGGAACTCTCCTCACCAGCCTGAGGCAATTTACGAACGATCGTTTGACAGAGTTCGGGAGAACGACACACTCGGGCTAGAATGGATGATGTGGATTACCTTGTTGAAAACAACACAAGGGATGATTTTAGTAACTGGGGAGAAGCTCAACAGTAGAGGGTGAGTCCACTATTTGAAAAGGTTATAGCATAACTGAGGAAACTGAGAGAAATATGCAATTAATGCCAACGATAAAGCCTAGCACTTGCACATGCTCTCAAGAACTTGAGCATTTCCATATTCATCAAGGTTTTACCAATATCCGTGTCAAGGATCCTGGAAACACAACATACTACCATGATGAGTAGTGATGGATGATGCAGACGCAAAGGAAGATAACACTTTCTCGGATTTCACCGTAGCGAGGCCAAGGAAACAAAATCTGGATGATCGACCGAGAGACATTTAGCACTCCGCTTCTAATGTTCTCCTTGATGTGCTAGCGTAACCCATTTACATGGTTTGGTATCTAGAACATCAAGTAAAAGGCCGAACTTCGGGAACAAAAAAATATCCATAAGGGACAACTAGGAAATAAATCCTACAAAATCTTTATGGGATGTGGCCAACTTCCTCAATCAAGATACTACAATAATAGGTCTTCCGGTTGGGTGCGTTGGCCACGACATCCACTTTACCGGTTACGATGAGACCAATATTATAGTTCTTGGGAAACGTTCCAACCATCATATCAGCCTGAGATTCAGATTTGGTTGGTGTCAGAACATTCCAAACTCATCAAGTCTAGAAAGAAAAGGATAGTTTGCAACACAAATCGACGAGACGACGTTGCGAGATTCTCAGGAAATGGACTACAGTAGTAAGCTCCAAAACATGAGCTGGTTCTGCTACAAACATGTGAACACGTTGTCCCAGACAAGCATGACCACGTAGTAGTCTTATAATAAAAAACTACGGAGTTCAGGTGGGGAACCATCATTGAGGATAGCGAAGTCCTTATATAAGCCCGGGTTAGCTCTTATGAAGGAATTCCTTTTCCTGGAACAAGTCAGTTAGTGGCTTGGTGTGCTAGGGAACTCATATGGAATGAAGATGATCAGTCTAACAGACCACGGAATACTTCGCACGTGCATAACTGACTTGGGATGATTCCAGAGGAGGTAAAAACATGCTTTCTCGAATTCACGGCGGCAACTTGCATCAAATGCACATGAATTAGAGGAAGTCACTTCTTTTCCAAGCATATGCTTCACGAACGGTCATGAAGAAAATGTTTACACAAGTTTCCAACACTAGCTTAATGTTCAACAAAATTAAGGAAAAGGTAAGGATGTTGTCGATGGGCTCAACAACAATTTATCCAGGTTTCCATGAAGATGGAATTCCATAATTATGTGAATAGGTGATAGCATTGGTCAGACCCAGAAGATATAATGGTGTATGCTCGAGGAATCAACCACGAGTAAGACAACATTATGAACATCGTTGGTTCTAACTTGATTTGACGATAGCCCACACTCAAATCTAGGTTTGGACAAGACAATAGATTCAACAACTGATCACGGGGATTAGTCGATGAAGATATCATCTTTCTTCAACACACACACACTCACACTCAAGGATATCCCTTAGTGATGAACTAAGTCGGACAAGCTTCCATCTTCCAACTCTCCAAGTTGTTGTTTAGCTTAACCAACTAGCTCGGGGTATCCAACACAGAATATTGGAGAATGGGTGGTTTGGAAGAAAACCAACATGATCACGAACTCAACATAGCGGTCAGGTGAAACCTGGTCATACTTCCGAGAAGATATTTGAAAAATCACGAACCACCGATACGTTACTAAGCTCGAGAACAATCTTGCTTTTCAGGGCAAGACGATATGATCAGAGAGCGAGGGATTGACACAATCCTAACTCATTGATAGAAGAGTGCACCGAGGATAAGGACTAGGTAGCACAATCTATCTTAGAATGATGATTCAAAAACCAACACGCTAAGAGTGAAATTATTGTCCATTAACTACCAAGCAACGGAGTTGCTAGGAGTATTGATTTCGCACATCACGGTACACTTGTCAGCATTCTGGTTATAATAACACAGGAACCGAGGAATGAACAATGATGGCGAGAAGTATCACTACGTCAAGAATTCACAAGAGATGGTGCAATTCTCATGACAATCCCGACGTAAAGAGGGTAACACTCCAAGGTGGAACAGACCAAAAGTTTGATTGCATTTGATCTGCGGAATACAACTGCTTTGACCCAATCCTAGAAATGGATGAGGTACTGGAGTTTGTTTCTCCTAGTCATTCTGAACTAGAATGGCTTGACGGACCACAAGAGTAGTAGGCATCGATTAACGAATGCACGCATACTCTTGAATATCAATTGATAGACGAAGGTCGGAAGACAACTGAAATAGGACAACTCAAAAGAACAAATGATTTTTTGAGTTGTGGATGCATAGATTAGTATGTCAAACCAAGTTCGACAGGTTTCTTCCGGATAACCCATGCAAAGAAGGTAGAACTGGCAGAGTCACAATATAAAATGAAGAACTCATCGAGAGCACTCCTGTTATGATCTTTTGATCCAACAAACTTCTGCCATAAGTGGTTCATAGTATTTGGAAGAAGGAAATACCACGGACCTCGAGGACTAATGCAAAGGTTACTAATAACCTAAAGGAACTAGCAACACTATCAACATGAAGTAAGTAGGCTGAATCTTGGTTCGAAAACCCAGGAATAGAATACCTACTATTAAGTGGCATCACGAGATGCTCTCGAGAATGATGGCCAGAATCATCACACTGGGAACTCAAGCATGGCTAGATTACTAGGTAATGCTCCGAGACACCTAGGGTCATAATAATAGCTCCAACATAAATGCCGAGGCAATGAAGTACCTCAACACACTAGTTAGTGTGGTTAACCTGGCCAAAGGAACATCAGAACGGTAAGAATGGATTTGCAAATGCATTAGGCTATTTAGAAACCTGGGACGACTCGGACAGCATAACGACTGTAAATGCTCAAAAAGATTGGAGACATGCTAGAAAAATGGTGGCATAGCCACTCAGAAGCACAATATCAAGGTTCTGAAATCAACTATGAATACACGGAGATAGTAGGAACTGAACTGAGGCTTGAATCCATCAATCCTATAAGTCTACGGATTAGTAACACGTGATCCTGATAGAAAGAAGAGAAAGCCTAGTTCCTTAACCCCGTGGGAAAAATAAGATGACTCAGATCAGAAAGGCATAAGGTATAAGGAGTAAAAAGAGCCTTACGTTCCATGCCACAATCAATTCCCTTATATAACTAAAGAATTTCTAGACTCAACTTCGACCAGTTTGGCTTGGTAATCCTATAGGCAGTCAAGCTCTAATACCAAAGCTGTCAGGACCGCGATCCTAAGTCACACCGATCTAGCATGTAACACATCATATCACTTTGCGGCCTCACGCACAGTATTCCCATGGGTGCCACCTTACCTGGCCCGGGACCGTTTGCGCCTTTTGGCTCACGTATATGATAGTGTCGCTAGCATCCATATGACAAAGAACCTGGGCTGACATGGCTAGTCGTGAACCCAAAGTGGCACTAACTTACAGGGACAGGCATACATGACCCAGCAACGAACGTGTCGGTCATCAGCGAGTGAATCCGGGCTGTAGCAACTGGGCTAGCAGGACTCCGGTAAACCGGGCTGTAGTAGGCTAACAGGACTCTGGTAGACACCGCGTGACATTTCCCCGAAGGGACAGACACAGGAACGAAGAAGGACACATGCCGGCCAGCCTAAGTGTTCCGGAGCAGTAGCAAGCTACCAGGGCTCAGTGGAAGCACTAGGGGAAATTTCTAGGTAAGAGTGGCTACCAAGGATAAACAACTAGATAGTCAGATCCCACACATACCAAGAATTTCAATAACATACACACAATATGCTCGATATGTGCAAATACAACATGGCATCACAACATGACTCTACGACTCAAGTATTTTATTCAATAGGCTCCGAGGAGCGAGATATTACAAGCATGAGTCTCATGACCCAACATTCAGAGCAAACAAGTCAAGCACAAGCGGAAGCTTAACATGTCTGAGTACAGACATCTACAAAAGAAAAAGGCTGAGAAGCCTGATTGTCTACCAGATCCTGCCGAGGGCACAAGATCGTAGCTGAGGTAACAAGCTAAACGTCGAAGTCCACGTGGAACTACTAGCGAGACTGAAGTCTCTCTGCAAAAACATAAATTAAGCAACGTGAGTACAAATGTACCCAGCAAGACTTACATCAGAACTAACTACATATGCATCATTATCAACAAAGGGGATGGTGGGGTTTAACTGTAGCAAGCCAGCTTTGACTCGGTGGCTATCCTGAACAACGACTGCAAGTAACTCTTTTGAGGTGGCGCACACGAGTCCACATATTCACCATATCAATACACCACTATGGATCCGCTCCCGTCTCCCTACGAGAACGCCATCCATAGTACTCATGCTTATCTTGCGTATTTTAGAGTATCCAATTTCACTTGTCTATGAACTGTACAGGCAACCCAGAAGTCCTTTACCGCGGACACGGCTATTCGAATAGATGATGTTAACCCCGCAGGGGTGTACTTCTTCACACACGCTCTCGCCACTTACCGCCATGTACACCTCGTGTATCTCGGCAACCTTCAAGCGGAAGCCTGGCGAGGGAGTCGGCCACGACCTGACTAACCACACAAGTCTCTCGTCCAGGTTTATCGCCTATTCGGGTTCCATCCGCAAGGAGATCCGGCCAGGGTGTCGCTCACGGCCCCAAACGATGTGTGCAGGATTCCCAAGTCCACCATCCGGGTGCCACTTGGTACACCGGGCCACTGTGCCTAGTCTGTCCCAAGCCCACCTGTATCGGGTGCCACTTGGTAGACTACTAACACTACCTACAAACAATAGAAACTAGTTGCAACTCTTGGACAAAGATCAAGTTGATTAATAAGCCGAGAGGGGCCGAGTTATCGGAACCCAATGTGTGGTAGTAACTGTTCATGGATCACAAACACAGAACTCGGTTCCTGAGGACGGCTTCAATGAGACAACCCACCATGTACTCCTACATGGCCTCTCACCGCTACCTTTACTAAATCGTGTTCACACACTTAGCTCACACACAGTAGGACATGTTCACCACTTTCCAACTCATTCCCGATGAATCAGACCTGACTCAACTCTAAGCAGTAGCAGGCATGACAAACAAGCATGAATGAGTAGGCACATCAGGGCTCAAACAATTCCTACTCATGCTAGTGGGTTTCATCTATTTACTGTGGCAATGACAGGCCATGCAGAGGATAAAGGGGTTCAACTACCGCAGCAAGTAACAGTTGTATCGTTCTTGTCCTAATGCAATAAAATAGAGCAGGAGCGAGAAAGTGGGATTGTATCGGAATGAACAAGGGGGGTTTTGCTTGCCTGGCACTTCTGAAGATAGTATATTTCTGCATTGGTGTCATCGATCACATCGTCGGTACACGTCTTACTGAGAGGGGACAAGCACCGACAAACAAAGAAGAAGCACAATCAATGCAATGCACAATATGATGCATGATCATGACATGGCAATATGTTGTGGTTTGAGCTAATGCAACTAGCAGCAGGTTAAATGAAGTTGGTTTGAACCCTGGGTTCAAATTCAAACTCCACATAAGGCATTTCAAATGCCATTTATTCAAATTGTTGTATACAGCAGATTTAAGTTGTTCAAACATGCATGAAGACGGTACAGATGGATAGATTGGATTTTTCTGATCATTTTTCATATATAAATTATTTAATTTGGAGTTACGGTTGAATTTCTATGAATTTTAGAAGTTTAGATAATTTATTGAAATTTATAAATCATTTTTGATTTATTTTAATTCCAGAAAATGTTTACTGCGTCAGCATTAGATCATGCTGACCTCAGCAGGTCAACAGGCGCGGCCAGGTCAAACCTGACCAGTGGGGCCCACTGGTCAGTGACTCAGTTGGTTAACTGAGTTGATTAGGGTTAAACTAATACTAACGAAAATGTTAGCAGGGCTGGGCCCACATCTCAGTGGCTCAGGTTTAGTTTAGCGAGGGGATTAGCACCTAACAGTGGTGATTAGCACTAACTAACATCTAACTAATCCAGCTAGTGCCGGCCCCACATGTCATTGAGCCAGGTGGGGCCCGATCGGGGTCAAAGTGGGTCAAACCCAGGCCGGCGGGGTCAAACCCACCGGCGACTCGAAGCCGACGAGGCCCGAGACGGCGGCGCGGCTCGGAGAACGCCCACAGGGCACGGACGAGGCCGTTCTTGGGCTCATTGGAGAGCTCTCGCTGGCGCGGGTCGAGTGGTGGTGGCGGCCAGACCTATGGTGGCCGGAGCCGACAACGGCGAGCTCCAAGGCGGTGGCCGGAGTTCTGGCGAGATGCGAGTGAGAGCTAGGGGGCATGGGAAGGCGAGCTGGGGCGTGCTGCGGGCTCATGGCGAGGCACTGCGCGCAGTGGTGTGCTCGAGTGCGAGCTCCGGCAGCCGTAGCCATGGCGGCGAAATGGCCGGCGGTGAAGAGCTCTCGGGCTCGTTATGAACGGCGGCTAGATAGGGAGTAGAGTACGAGGAGATGGGGAAACGATGGCGGAGCTCACAGCGGGGTCGTAGAGGTGGTCGGCGAGCTCGAGGGAGGCCGGATGGCGTCGAATCGTCGGCAGTTGTCATCGGATCCCACGGAAGAAGACGAGGGCGAGGACGACGGCACGAGGCTCCCAGCGTCACGTGGCTTGGCGATGAGGAAGAGGACGTCGCGGAGGATCCGTTGGACGGTACAGAGAGGGTAGGGTGGACGGTGGCCACGGTGATCGTCGACGGCGGCGACGTCTGCGTTCGGTCGCGCTCGAGGAAGGGACTGGAGGGCGAGGGAGAGAGCAGAGAGTGAGGGAGAGGAGCAAGGGGGCTGTGTGGCGTCGCGGAAGGCGTCCAGAGCGACGAGGGGGCAGCCAGGCAGGCAGGGAGGAGCTGGCGCGGCTCGCCTGCGCGCCGGGCACGCAGCTGCTTCTCCTCCTGGCAAGAGGAAGAAGACAGTGCTGCCCCTGGTGGGCCGGGCTGGCTTTCCCAGCTGGGCTGCTACAGGGATTGCCAGGTAGGGCAGGTCAGTCCTTCCTCTCTCTCTTTCTTTTATTTTCTTTTCTATTTCTGTTATTTGTTTTGGGTTTAGTTTTAACACCAAACCATTTTATAAAATCCTGAAAATAATTATGTGGCTAGAACTAAAATATACCAAACCACATAAAATGTTCTAGAATTATTGGACATATATTAATTATATAAAAATATATATCCAATGCAAATAGTTATTGAATTAATTCAAAGGCCCAAAATAAATGTTTCTGAGATACCAAAAATATTGGTTTGAATTTTACCTCTTGCCAATATTTTCAGAGACTAAGAGGAACATTTTCTTGGACTTCTTTGGAGAGATTTTAAATGTTGGTTATTTTTAGAGGTCTTCTGAGGCTTTTGAAAATTCCTCAATTCAAATTTCATTTGAATTTAAACATGATGCTCACACGAAGGTCTAGCCTAGTGCATGCCAGGACTAGGGATGTGACAATCAAGGTCTTTGACATAGAAATCCTTGGGATATTCAGCATCAATGGGCAATGGCTTCATCATACTGAGCATTTGACTCATATTTGGCTCAGGCCTCTAGAAAACACTCATCAATTCTTGCACATGAAGACAACCTGGCTCATACAGATCACCAGGAGTGGGCAGGGGAGTTAGCTCGATGATATCTTGAGCTTTGGCTTCATGATGGACATCCCCTGTCATGCACTGAAGCACCCAAGTCTTCGGATCCCTGTTGTAGCCTGATATGTGTAAAGTGGCATAGAACTGCAGAAGAAGCTCTTCATTCCAGTGCTCCTGGTCAGTGACAAATGGGAGCATCCCAACTTCACGGAAGCAGTCTAGGCATGGCAGCCCAACAATGGCATCATAGTCAAGACGCTTGTGAGGAAAAATCTTGTCTTGATTGTAGAGGATGCACGAATAGTAGCTCCTTTGCTAGTGTCTCCAGAACCTATCAAATGAGATCTTTGGCTTCTTGAAGGGGTTCTTGGCCTTGTCAAAGAAAGTGGTGTGTGCTCTGAAGCTTAGCACACTGAAGGAGCCTCATGTAGTGGCGGCACTTGGAAGCCTTGGCAGCCTGGGCTTTGGCTTTTGTGTTTGAGGCCTTTGCTACACATGATAGTCATATTGGGGACTTGGAGCAGTGGGTGGTATCAAGATAGGCCACCGGATAGTAACGAGCTCACCATGATTGTACGCACGTTCCATGGTGTGAGGCACAGGGGGAGGAACAGCCACATCCGAGGTGGATGGCTGCGTAATGTCTTCTGTGGCAGCGATGACTTCGGGATGCACATTATCTTCAGCGATGACAACGTCATTGGCTTCAGTAGTGGTGGTGGTGGCAGTCACATTGGCCTCAACTTAAGTGGCATCTTGGACTGGGGGGTCTGGCACAAACACTTCTGCTTCATGAACAATGTTATCAACAGTAGGGGGAACAGTTTCACGGTCTTCTACTTTTCCTTCATCGGCCGATGCAGCCGGAATGTCTTCAGCCACTTTGGCTTTAGATTCTTGAGTAGACACGGAAGGCATGGCGTTAGGGAACACTTGACGTTCTACTGAGCTTGTGTTTTGCACATCCTCTTCAGGAATGCTGGACATGGAGACCGTGGGCCTAGGGCCTCTGCGAAGCCTTCGGACAGATGGCGATGCCTTTGGTGAAGGGGTGGTCTTCTCCATGTCATCAGGGGTGTCTTGTGGAGTCTCAATCACGGGATTGGTGACTTGAGATGGTGGAGTGCGAGGAATGACCTCATGGAGTGGAGTGTTGGGGTGTTGCTCTTCCCAGAAATCATCATGTGTGATTGGCATCATGGGACCGCCAATACTTATCTGTTCACTGCTCGATGGAGCAAGCGATCATAACGGCTTGGGCATGATATGAGGAAGGACTTCATAATCATCGACATTGTCTTCATGACCAATGTCTTCAGCTGCGATGGTATCAGCAACTGGAATATCTTTAGACTCATGAGCCTCTGTGGTAGTAGGCTCATGCATGATGAGACGACGCTCATGGTTAGTGGAAGCTGGCAGTGCAACAAAAATGGGCTCAACAATCAAGGGTTCTTGAGGTGCAGCATGATCTTTGCGATAAGACTTTGAAGACTTTGTCTTTAGTTTCTTCTTGGAGGGGGCAGCTTCAGAAGCACCATGTTGCTTTCTCATCTTGGCTTCAGTCTCGGCCTGCTTTGTCTTCTTCTGCTCAGAAGCAGTTGAAGGGACCTTTGGCTTCGAGCCAGTCATACTGGCAGGGAAGATAATGCTTGGTCTTTCCTTCCTTGGGGCTTTGGGTTCGGCTTCACCAGGCTTCTTCTTCTTCTTGGCAGCCAGCTTGGGGTCAATGCCTGGTCACCCAAGAGCATTTCTCTTCACAGCCTCATTGTGATCCTGAATGCACTTTTCAGCATAGTACTTCATGCGCTCACGTGAGCCTTTGGCTTCATCACGTTTCTGCTGGAACTAAGCCTTGAGGTCAATCATCATCTGCTTGAAGTTCTGAACATCAACGACACTGAGCTTTGTCATATGCTTCTTGAACTGGGCCTTCTCATAGTCAATTTTGTTTTTCATCTCAACAATCTTCTGAGCTATATCAAGTTCCTTGGAAATGCAACCCTGAAAGGTGACACTGATGTCAATAGGCTGCGCAGATGGTCAATGGTGAGAGTAGGATCTTCAAACCATTCATCAATGAAATTGTTGAGGATATTTGCATCAAAGAGAGGCAAGTCTTTGAAGATTACAGCCTCTTGCTTGCTCTTGATAAGCATTTCCAAAGCATCATCAACAAGATCTTCATCGCTTGACAGATCAATAACATTCTCTTCATTGATCAGAATGCTAGCTGGGGTGAGGTCATGCCCATAAATCTTCTTGGGTTTCTTGGACTTCTTGGAAATGCGAGATTGATCCTCAGAGTGCACATTGGATTCAGGAGGTGCAGATTTCAATGGCTTCACACCTGAAGCTTTTGGAGCTACAGAAGATTTAGAAGCCTTGGTCTTCTTCTTTGGCTTCGGAGGTTCATGATCATCCTCATGCTCTTCTTCGGCAGCAGCCTCTTCCACAATGGCCCTCTGTGCAGCAATGTGAGAGAGAAGCTCATCAAAGTTATTGAAAGGACCAATGATGTTCTGATTTGCTTCACGACTCCCATCTAGCCTTGGGACAGCTGGACCAGAGTTGAAGTCTATCCCAAAGTCCTTCTTGTTCTGCACAGCAGAAGCCCTTGCAAACTGAAGATTTTGCTCAAACAATTCATCATCGCGACACCATCGCAGACTGGATGGGTCGGCATTGTCAGGATGAGGTCCTCTGACCATACAAGGATAGAAGCCCTGGGCAAAGGCTTCAACCTTTGTCTTGGGGATAAGCTTCTCGCATACAATATCGGCCCAAGCACGCCTCACAGCATTCTTCTTAGCATACTCATTAGTGACAAAGTGGTATTTGAACCATTCCTTTGCCCAGGGTCTATGAATCCATTGGACACTTGATTTCAGTGAGTGTATGATTCATCTGGATCAGACTTGTACAGCTCATAAAGATCAGGGGGCAGGTCCAAGGCAGTGTTGTCACGGTGATGTCTACCACCCTTCTTTGCAGATTTGCTTGTTGCCATAGGATTCAAACTGAAAGGCTTCACGACAGTGTTTGGCTTCAATCTGCTTGTCATACAAGAGCTGGCTTCAGGTGATTCAATTTGATGTTGTAAGAATTCTGCAAACGACTGCAGACTATGAGAACCAAGGGATTCTCCCACGGGCATGTACCTGTGACAGCATCAGAGATACGAGGGAAGGGAAGAGGTCATATGCATTTTTAGAAGATTTTGAAGATAAATCAATTTGAAGACATTGACCTCATAGTGCGAAGACATTCACTTATAGATGTGAGTTGGTTCCGGATTTGTACGAATCCATGAATAAGTTCAAGTGAGGAATCAAACAAGACGCAGAGCATACATAAGTGAAGGTACTTTGCAGATTATGAGATACAGGATATACAAGATCCAGATTTGGAAGTGTAAAGACAGCTTTTGGAAGAAGTGGACAGTTTCAATAGATTAAATAAGTGGTAAAAAGCAAGTTTTATTTACCGCACGACGAACTGCTAGACGAGGTGGAAGGAGGCCTAGCAGTCCGATCTCCCGCGCCCTAACTTCGCTGCGAAAGACACCTACGCCAGCGGCGGAGAAGACGATGTCCACGGCCGGCGTGAAGACGGCGTCGGAGAGGTTGCGGCATCGAAGCACTTCGTCTCCAGCGTCGACTAATGCTAGCGGTGGCACTAGGGTTTGAGCGGGATGGTGAGGTGGGTGACGAGATATTGACCGCAATGGGGTATTTATAAGGAGAAGGGGTGGCGTAGTGCAATTACGCAGGTCCCCCTGGCGGTTCACATCTGGTGGACACATGGCAAGCATGCAACTTATGGAAGGTCGAGCCACGATCCCACGCGTGCCGGGTTTGTCAGGTGGTTGTTCCTGCTTCTCCGTTATTCAGGCAAAAGGGATAGGAACATTAAAACGGCTATAAATGTGTGTCTCTGTATCTTTAGCTGACAAGGGCACAGTGAAGACATTTGACACGTGTCAACAGAATGAATATGAAGAGACAGAGAGAATTTGAGGGATAAACACAGAAGGGGTCAGGGTCCGGTCACATTCACTTAGAGCAGAAAATGGCAACTTGAAGACATAGCTATAAGTGAATGTTGTAGAGGACAAAACATACATACATACATACATACATACATACATACATACATACATACATACATACATATATATGTATGTATGTATACATACATACATACATATATATGTATGTATGTATGTATGTATGTATGTGTGTATGTATGTATGTATGTATGTATATCAGTAAAGGCCAAATCGAACATTGCAAAGATAAATCATGATGACAAACCAATGTTGAAGACAAACCAATTATGAAGATGAACCAATTAAGAAGATAAGGCAATCAATACGCTAATGGAAAATCTTCAAGAAAGATTGGTGGTGGCGTTACTCACCGTATAGGAAATGTTAGACCCAAACACGGCGCATAATTATCGTGGCGCTCCGAGTCAAATTCCGCATTAATGTATTCGCACTTAGAGGGTAAGTCTTCATGAATTGAAGACATACGTTACTTCGTGTGTTGTGCACCTAAGTCTTCAGTATGCATAAGCGTTAGGATGTGTGTCCATTCACCTGACATTCGAGGATTCTAAGATATTTAGCTCACACCGCAGCTTGCAAAACCTTTTCTCATCCAAGGGCTTTGTGAAGATATCAGCCAATTGCTTTAGTGTTGACGTGAATGATATCAATGTCTTTCTTCAACACATGATCTCTGAGAAAGTGGTGTCTGGTCTGTATGTGCTTGGTCTTTGAGTGTTGCACTAGATTGTGATCAATCTTGATAGCGCTCTCATTGTCACAGTAGAGAGGCACTTTGTGTCGGATTTCGGGTTCTGCCAAAACCCTTGAGGTTCGAACACTGGGGTGCGCACTAAGATCTCTCCCCCCTCTAGCTCGCACACATCATGATCTAACGGCCTAGCTCGACGAACCGAAAGAATGAGAGACACAAGATTTATACTGGTCCGGGCCACCGTTGTGGTGTAATACCCTACTCCAGTGTGGTGTGGTGGATTGCCTCTTGGGCTAAGGATGAACAGTTACAAGGGAAGAACAGCCTCCTGAGGAGAGGTGTTCTTGTGCTTGGTGAACTTGTGTGAGGCTATGGATGGAATGGCTCCAATCCCAGATTCTCTGCCTCCTATGGTGGTGGCTAGTCCTATTTATAGAGGCCCTGGTCCACTCTCCCAAATATTGAGAGGGAAGGGATCGCACAACGGACAAATTCGAAGGGAGACAACTAGTACAAGTTATCCTGGCAAAAGCAGTCTTCGCCTGCCAAAGGCTCCGGTGGTGACACCGTCTTGGCCTCCACGGTGACCTCCATCCTGCTGTCCTGCTGGTCTTGGTCTTGTTGCACCGATATGAAAACCATTTCCTAATGCCTTGGGACTCCTCGCCTGTGCTAGCCTCTTTAGCACCAAAGAGGAAATGAGGACACTGCGCGCGCTGGCGCCCGCCTGGCTCCACTCATCATGGCTTGCGTCACAGAAACCTCGCAAGGTGCCCCTTGCCTTGATCTCTCCACCCCTCGCAAGCCAGCCTGGTGAGGCTGCCCCCGAGGAAGTCTTGTGTCGTCCGCCTCGCGAGGCTTGACCCCTCGCGAGGGTCTTGAGTGTTTGCTGGTGAAGATGGGACATACAGGGCCGCTGGTGGAGTCACGCCGCGGGCCGCAGGCAGGCAAGTCTGGGGACCCCCGTTCCCAGGATGCCGACAGTAGCCCCCGGGCCCAAGGCGCGCTCGGACTTGGCTTCGAGGCGAAGCCAAAGGGCAAGTGTGGAGCATCACGGGCCCCAACAGCCTGTGGCCCCGCTTGACATGTGGTGATTGATTGGACGTGGGCGTCTCCGCTTCCCCATGCTGCCTCGGCAACTGTCCGACTTGATGAGTCCTTGTTGCATGCAAAAAAGATCATTATTACCTTAGATCATGGAGGCCGGTGGTTGGCCTCCCATTGGCTATAAATGGGAAGAGGGGGTGATGAAGATACAGACCCGGGGTAGGGTCATAGGCCTGACCTATACGTCCTACCCAAGGTCACTACCCAAGAAGGCAAGAAGGTCAAGAGACTCCGTGGGACCCCCGGTCAAAGGTGTCGAGTGCAATCCACTCGACATCATGTCACTCGGGAGTCTCCCTACCTACTTTCACTCGACTAACAAGAGAATCACTCGACCTCCCGAAGACCAGAAGCCACTCAGCGTACAACGGACATGCATTCACTCCGTAGTCTTTAAGGCCATTAATAGCACTTAAGGCTGGCGTTACCAGTAACACCAGCACTTTATGTACATTTACTCCCTTGTAATGGAGGGCGGGAGAGGTCCTGGCGAACTCTATATAAGCCACCCTCCTCCTCTGGCACAAGGGTTCGCACCCCCTGTAATATCACACACATAATCCAATCGACCGCCTCCGGGCACCGAGACGTAGGGCTGTTACTTCCACCGAGAAGGGCCTGAACTCGTAAAACCTCATGTGTACACGTTCGCCATAGCTGAGATCTGCCTCTCCATACCTACCCCCCTTTCTACTATCAGACTTAGAACCACGACAGTTGGCGCCCACCTTGGGGCAGGTGTCTTAGCGACCTATTGGTGAAGTTGCAAGTTTTTCGATCATCATCATGGTTTCCGGCGGTGAGTTGGTTGAGGGCCGCGAGATCCGTCTCGGCGTGCTCATTTTCGTCACCGACGACTCGGTGTGGCTTCAGGAAGCTCCGCTCGATGTTGAGGCGCTCCCCGTCCAAGGGGCGACGCACTTTCGCGCGTGCATTTGTGGCGTCCTTCTTCGGTAGCCGTCGACCCAGTATCAGTCGGCTCCGATGGCGTCTTCCCTCCCCGCTGTTCGCTGCCGCAAGCGATCCGGTCGGTCGCGGCTTCAGCGGTGGGTGAAGCATGTGGTGGCTCAGCGTTCGGCCACCCATCAAGTCGCGGCAATCGAGCCCGACGAAACTCTCCACGGCCTGTTCGATCTGTCGACTGGCTCCGCGGAGACTGCATCCGAGTGCGATAGCAGCGATCCTACGACTGAAGTCCTGATGGTCGATGGTCCACGTGGCCCGCCTGGCTTTCGCCGCGAGGACGGCGAAGATGCTGGCGGCGATCCGTCCCGGGTCCACGAGGAGTATCACCCTGAACCTCTCTCTTCGCAGCAGAGGGAGGAACTTCGTCGCCGCAACATGGACGCACTCCACACGCCCATCGTTGGAGAAACTCCCGAGGCTCGGGCCTTGGAGGAGGCGCGTTTGGCAAATTTGGCTGAGCACACTCGATTGGAGAACTTGCAGCGTGCTCTGGACAAGCGAGCTCGGAGCGAGTCCCTGAGTCCAGTCGACGGCAGCTTTTCCCGCCTCCACCTAAGGTATACCGTACTCCGATTCAGAACCTCATAGCTGCGGCCCGAATTGCAGAGTCGATTCAGCCTTCCCAGTCAGAGGCTGGCCGAAGGTTGGAGCCAATCCGGGCCTTACTCCGAGCAGCAGGAGAGCAGAATTCTGCAGTGTCTCAGTCACGGAATAGGATACTAAGCAGATCCGTGGTAGCGGATATAGTTCAGTCGGCCCATAGACCAAGATCGCCCCCACGGCGAGGAGACCGTGAGCAGTATGATCGTCAGTTCAACCGCGACAATCGTCGTCGAGTGCCAACGCCTCCTCCGAGGAGTGCGTCGTATGTGCCTCGGCAGAACGATGACAGGCGTCGTCACAGGGACGAGCGCAGAGCTCCAGTCGACCCAAGAGAGCCGGGCTTCAATGCGAGATCCATTCTCGTCCAAGGCCTGGTCGACCGGAGTAGAGCGCATAGAGAAGACCTTGGCAGAGATCGCCCGAGTGGCAGCAGGTTACATGTTTCAGGCCCAGAGTGTTTTAGCAGGGCCATCAGGGCAACGGTGATTCCTCCCAACTTCAGATTGGTAACAGGAATCAGTAAGTTCACTGGAGAGTCCAAACCTGAAACCTGGCTTGAAGATTACCGAGTGGCTGTGCAAATTGGCGGTGGAAATGATGAGATAGCAATGAAACATCTCCCTCTTATGTTGGAAGGGTCGGCCCGAGCATGGTTGACCCAGCTGGCTCCAGGCAGTATACACAGTTGGGAAGAACTATCTCGAGTGTTCGTAAGAACTTTTGAGGGCACGTGCAAGCGGCCAGTGGGGTTGCCCGAGTTGCAGCATTGTGTGCAGAAGCTGAATGAGACTTTGAGGGAATTCATTCATAGGTGGACCACTTTGCATCACACCGTTGAGAATGTATCAGAGCATCAGGCAGTGTGCGCTTTCAAGGAAGGCGTCAAGTATTGAGAGTTGGTTCTGAAATTCGGTCGGACTGGGGATATGACTTTGACCCGGATGATGGAGATAGCCACCCGGTACGCTAACGGAGAAGAAGAGGATCGACTCTGTAGCGGGAAGAGTAAACCAGTCGGTCAAGAGGCCGGTGGGGGTGGCTCCAGTCGGAAATAGAAGCGTAAAGCCGAGCCAGCGGCACCCGATGAGATTGCGATAGTGGCTCAAGGAAAGTTTAAGGGAAAACCTAAGGGGCCCTGGCCCCCTAAGAAGGTAAAGGATCAAGCAGGAAATGATGTGCTGGATTTGCCGTGTCACATCCACACGAATAAAGATGAAGAAGGTAATCTGATTTACCCAAAGCATACCACTCGACAATGTTGACTCCCGATCCAACAGTTCCGGGAGAAACAGCCCAATGAGAAGGAGAAAGAGTCGGACAGAGATGAGGAGGAAGAGGAAGATGATGGTTACCCCAAGGTCAATTCCACTCTCATGATTTTTGTTGATGTTGAGAGCAAGAGTTAGTTGAAGGTCATCAACAGAGAGGTGAATATGGTTGCTCCGGCGACAACGACCACGTACCTGAAATGGTCCCAGATAGCCATCACATTCAACCAGTCAGACCATCCTGCTCGCGTAGTCACCCCCGGGAGGCAAGCGCTGGTGGTCGACCCAGTGGTCGGCAGCACTCGACTGACTAAAGTGCTGATGGATGGTGGTAGCGGCCCGAATATCCTGTATGCTGAAACCTTGAAGGGGATGGGCATACCGATGTCCAAGCTTAGCGAGAGCAGTATGAGCTTTCACGGCGTTATCCCTGAAAAGAAAGCCGAGTCACTCAGCCACATCACTCTCGACGTGGTTTTCGGTGACTCCAAGCATTACCGGAAAGAAAAGTTGACATTTGAAGTCGTGGATTTCCAGAGTGCTTACCACGCCATCCTGGGGAGGCCGGCATACGCACGTTTCATGGCTCGAGCATGTTATGTGTACCTCAAGCTGAAGATGCCTGGCCCCAAAGGTGTGATCATAGTCACTGGCAATCGGCAGAAAGCAGAAGAATGTTTCCAAAAAGGTTCCAAAATCGCCGACGCACAGATGGCGGCGGTTGAATTCCAAGAGTATCAGAAGAGTGCAGATCCGAGTGATTTGCTCCGAGCCAAGAAGCCTGCTACAGACTCTGCATTTCAGTCGACTGGTGAAACGAAGCCGATTCATATTCACTCGACTGATCCCAATGCTGCACCGACTCATATATCAACAACGCTCGACAGCAAATAGGAAGAAGCGCTCATCCAGTTCCTCCGTGAGAACTGGGACATCTTCGCATGGAAACCCTCTGACATGCCAGGTGTACCCAGAGAACTGGCTGAGCACCATTTGCGTGTTGACCCCAAGGCAAAACCCGTCAAAGAGCACCTTCGGCGGTCCGCCGTTCATAAGAGAAAAGCAATCGGCGAAGAAGTGGCTCGACTGTTGGCAGCAGAGTTCATCCGTGAAATCTACCACTCCGAGTGGCTTGCCAATGTCGTCATGGTCCCCAAGAAGGACGATTCACTTCGCATGTGCATGGATTTCAAGCATATCAATCGGGCCTGCCTGAAAGATCACTTCCCTCTCCCCCGTATCGATCAGATTGTTGACTCGACTGCGGGGTGTGAGCGCTTGTCTTTTTTAGATGCGTATTCCGGGTATCATCAGATCCGACTATATGGCCCCGATGAAATAAAAACAGCCTTCATCACCCCATTCGGGTGCTTTTGCTATGTCACCATGCCATTCGGTCTTATAAATGCCGAAGCCACATTCATGAGAATGATCCAGAAGTGCCTACTCACCCAAATCAGTCGGAATGTGGAGGCGTACATGGATGACATCGTGGTCAAGTCTCGCAAAGGTTCCGACCTATTGACTGACCTTGCAGAAACCTTTGCCAACCTAAGAAGGTACGATATCAAGCTTAATTCGTCAAAGTGCACATTCGAAGTTCCAGGAGGAAAGTTGCTCGGTTTTCTCGTTTCCGAACGAGGGATCGACGCCAATCCAGAAAAAGTTGATACCATTCTCCGAATGAAACGTCCTGTGCGAGTGCATGATGTTCAGAAGCTGACTGGTTGTTTGGCCGCCATGAGTCGATTCATTTCTCGTCTCGGTGAAAAGGCCTTGCCTCTTTACCGACTGATGAAGAAATCTGATAAGTTCGAGTGGACTGAAGAAGCTGATGCAGCGTTTGCAGAGCTCAAAGCCCTGCTTTCCACCCAGCTGGTGCTCGCTGTGCCAATCCGCAAATAGCCTTTACTGCTTTACATTGCAGCCACTGGACAAGTTGTCAGTCCAGTACTCACGGTCGAGCGAGAAGAAGAAGGAAAAGCTTACAAGGTTCAACGCCCAGTTTATTATCTCTCTGAAGTTTTGACTCCATCCAAGCAACGATATCCTCATTATCAGAAGCTTGTCTATGGACATACATGACCATGAAGAAGGTTGCACATTACTTCTCTGATCACTCTATTACGGCCGTTAGCGACGCACCGTTGTCTGATATCCTGAACAACAGGGATGCAACTGGTCAAGTGGCAAAATGGGCGATTGAACTCCTTACACTGGACATCAAGTTTGAAGCAAAGAAAGCTATCAAGTCCCAAGCAATCGCGGATTTCCTTGCCGAGTGGATTGAGCAGCAACTACCGACTCAAGTTCACTCGGAACATTGGACTATGTTCTTCGATGGCTCCAAGATGCTGAACGGATCAGGTGCTGGAGTAGTATTGGTGTCCCCCTGTGGAGATAAGCTTAACTATGTTCTCTAGATCCATTTTGATTCGTCCAATAATAAAGCGGAATATGAAGCACTTTTATACGGGTTACGTATGGCCATTTCACTCGGCGTCCGTCGCCTCATAGTATACGGTGACTTAGATTTGGTGGTTAATCAGGTAATGAAGGAATGGGATGTCAGAAGTCCAGCCATGACTGGCTACTGCAATGCTGTTAGGAAGCTGGAAAAGAAGTTTGAAGGGTTGGAGCTTCACCATGTACCCCGATTGAAAAATCAAGCTGCAGATGAGTTGGCGAAGATAGGTTCAAAGAGAGAGGCCATTCCCCGTGATGTGTTCTTGGAACATATTCATTCACCTTTAGTTCAGGAGGATCCCTTCACTAAAGAGTCGCCACAGCCCAAGAGTGCCACGGATTCGACCGAATTCGAAATCCCAGTCGTAGTCGACTTGATCATGGAAGGTTTGGTCATTACCCCCGACTGGACAGTGCCATACATTGCATACATTCTTAGGAAAGAACTTTCGGAGGATGAAGAAGAGGCTCGACAGATCGTCCGGCGATCTAAAGCCTTTACGGTGATAAAGGGGCAGCTGTTCAGAGAAAGTGCAACTGGAGTCTGCCAGAAGTGCATCACGCTAGAGGAAGGTCGAGTGATCCTCAATGATGTTCACTCGGGAACCTGCGGCCACTATGCATCATCTCGGACCATCGTGGCCAAAGCATACCGAGCCGGGTTTTACTGGCTGCGGGCCAATCAGATGGCTAAGGAAATAGTGGACAAGTGTGAAGGTTGTCGGTTTTACTCCAACATGTCTCATAAACCTGCGTCAGCTCTGAAAACAATTCCACTCGTCTGGCCTTTCGCCGTCTGGGGACTGGACATGGTTGGACCTCTAAGGACGGGCAGGAGTGGATTTACTCACGTGCTGGTAGCAGTCGACAAGTTCACCAAATGGATCGAAGCCAAGCCCATCAAAAGCCTTGAAGCAAGCACAGCTATGAGTTTCATCAGAGAACTTATATTCAGATATGGCGTCCCGCACAGCATCATCACGGATAACGTCTTGAACTTCGATTCTGAAGAATTCAAAGCCTTTTGTGCCTCCCAAGGCACGAGAGTCGATTACGCTTCGGTCGCTCATCCTCATTCAAATGGGCAGGCCGGGCGGGCAAATGGATTGATTCTCAAAGGATTGAAACCTCGGTTGATGCGTGACCTGAAACATGCAGCAGGAGCTTGGGTCGACGAGCTCCCATCCGTACTGTGGGGGTTGAGGACAACCCCTAACCGATCGACTGGAAGGACTCCATTCTTCTTAGTCTACGGAGCTGAAGCCGTGCTCCCCAGTGATTTGCTCCACAATGCACCTCGAGTCGAGCTCTTCTCAGAAGAAGAAGCAGAACAAGCTCGGCAAGATGTTGTCCATCTCCTAGAAGAAGAAAGAGAGATGGCCTTGATCCGGTCGACCATTTAACAGCAAGACTTGCGTCGATTTCATGCTAGAAATGTGAGGGGTCGGGCATTTCAACAAGGAGACCTGGTTCTTCGAGTGTACCAGCAGAGACCTCACAAGCTCGCTCCTGCTTGGGAAGGCCCTTTCGTTGTCACCAAGGTGCTCCATAACGGAGCATACCGTCTCTTCAACGTCGAACATAATAAAGATGAGCCATGCGCCTGGAATGCGGATTTGCTCCGCCCTTTCTATTCTTAAATATCTAGACTAATGAGATGTAATAAGAAATACCTTATAGTTTGGCTATCAAAAGACATAATTTACTTTCTTCCGAATGATTGTTGTTTATTTCTTTTGTACGTATTACCTTAGTTGCGAATCTGTTTCGCCTAAGATGAAGTGATAAAAATCCTACCGAGTGGTGAGTCTGCCTCTCACTCGGAGGCTTAGCTGCAGCCCAGTGCTTGCCTAAGTGATAAAAATCCTACCGAGTGGTGAGTCCACCTCCCACTCGGGGGCTTAGCTGCAGCCCCGTGCTCGCCTAAGTGATAAAAATCCTACCGAGTGGTGAGTCTGCCTCCCACTCGGGGGCTTAGCTGCAGCCCCGTGCTCGCCTAAGTGATAAAAATCCTACCGAGTGGTGAGTCTGCCTCCCACTCGGGGGCTTAGCTGTAGCACCGTGCTCGCCTGAGTGATAAAAATCCTACCGAGTGGTGAGTCTGCCTCCCACTCGGGGGCTTAGCTGCAGCCCCGTGCTCGCCTAAGTGATAAAAATCCTACTGAGTGGTGAGTCTGCCTCCCACTCGGGGCTTAGCTGTAGCCCAGTGCTCGCCTAAGTGATAAAAATCCTACCGAGTGGTGAGTCTGCTTCTCACTCGGGGGCTTAGATGCAGCCCAGTGCTCGCCTAAGCGATAAAAATCCTACCGAGTGGGTAGTCTGCCTCCCACTCGGGGACTTAGCTGCAGCCCAGTGCTCGCCTAAGCGATAAAAATCCTACCGAGTGGTGAGTCCGCCTCCCCCTCGGGGACTTAGCCGCAGCCCAGTGCTCGCCTAAGTGATAAAAATCCTACCGAGTGGTGAGGAATCCTCCCGCTCGGAGGCTTAGCTGCAGCTCGGTGCTCGCCTAAGTTTGAAAAATCCTACCGAGTGGCGAGCGATCCTCCCACTTGGGGGCTTAGCTGCAGTCCAGTACTCGCCTAAGTTTGAAAAATCCTACCGAGTGGTGAGCAATCCTCCCACTCGGAGGCTTAGCTGCAGCCCGGTGCTCGCCTAAGTTTAAAAAATCCTACCGAGTGGCGAGCGATCCTCCCACTCAGGGGCTTAGCTGCAGTCTAGTACTCGCCTATGTTTGAAAAATCCTATCGAGTGGTGAGCAATCCTCCCACTCGGAGGTTTAGCTGCAGCCCAGTGCTGGCCTAAGTTTGAAAAATTCTACCGAGTGGTGAGCAACCCTCCCACTCGGGGGCTTAGCTGCGGCCTGGTGCTCGCCTAAGTTTGAAAAACCTTACCGGGTGGTTGACAGGAACGTCAAGACCATTGCTGAGTGCCTTGCTGATGAGCTGATGAATGCTATGCAAGGATCGCCCGATCAGTTGACAGGAACGTCAAGACCATTGTTGAGTGCCTTGCTGATGAGCTGATCAATGCTACTCAAGGATCGCCCGATCGGTTGACAGGAACGTCAAGACCATTGTTGAGTGTCTTGCTGACGAGCTGATCAATGCTACTCAAGTATCGCCCGATCGGTTGGCAGGAACGTCAAGACCATTGCTGAGTGCCTTGCTGATGAGCTGATCAATGCTACTCAAGGATCACCCGATCGGTTGACTGGTTATTCTTCTCCAGAAGCTGCATCAAGTAAACGGACAACAATCCGAGAGAAAAACGAATTTCGTTCGAAGACAGACACGATATATGAGACGATAAATCCAAAGGTTCTTAACCGCAGAATAAAGTGCTCGGGCATCAAGCCCAAAGGAGTTTTAACGGTTACAAAATCACTCGGCATTCCGAGGCGAATAAAGGTGAGACATAATGTTTTTCAGTCACTCGGCGGGAGAAGGGCTGGCCGGATCACAGAAGCTGTCGAGGTCGATGCTATCGGCGATGCGAGTGGCTGCCTCGAGGAAGGTGTCCATGAAATCCTGGAAAGAGTGCTTCTTAGTGTTTGCCACTTTGAGGGCTGCCAGCTTGTCCTCCTTAGCCTCCTTGCAGTGCACTCTGACCAAAGACAAGGCGACATCGGCACCACAGCGGGCTGAAGATTTCTTCCACTCTCGCACTCGGCCTGGAATCTGATTTAGTCGAGTCATCAGGGACTCGAGGTCTTGAGACAGCTCCGTCCAAGGCCAGAGTTCAGCATCCACTTGAGCCATCGCCGCCTTCAGTCGAGCGAGATAAGCAACCGCACCATCTAAGCGCGACTCCAATCGAAGCAGATTCATTGCAGTGTCATCTTTCACAGGACAGTTGATGGGGTCGAGACCTGTCTCAACCCGCCCAGTTTCAGCCTCAAAGTCCTGACACAGTTCTGTCCCATTGCAGAAAGTGATGAGTCGGCGGCATGACAACAAAGTTTAGTCGGCAACAAATTAATCGCAGTCGACTGATCGTACCTTCAAGCTTCAGAACAAGTTTGGCGTCGAGTTGCTCCAAATAGGACTCTAGCTTGTCTGTCTTGGTCTTGAGGCCGCCGACTTTAGTGGTCAGATTCTCCTTATCCTTCTTCAGCTGCTCGACTTCTCGATTAGCGTCCGAGATGGCAGTCTTCAGCTTCGCGTTCTCCTCCTCCAATTTGCTGACCGAAGCCAGCTTCTGGTCCACCAGCTTCATCTTCTCGCGTGCTTCCTTCTGAGCAGCTGCCAGATCCAGATCCTTCTGCTCCAAAGCCTCCTTCATCCTCTCTAAAGAAACAACACTCTTCAAATGAGACTGAAGTTGGCGATTTTCACTACGCACATCTGCTTGTGTGAAATCACTCGGTTCAAAGAGACTGAAAGAAAAACTAGTGCGAAGTGTGAAGCTACAAAGCAGACAAAATGGTCGAGTGATTACCTCCCATGATGGCCATTTCTTCTTGAGCAGTCTTCAGATTCTTCTTCGCAAGTTCGAGGTCAAGTTCAGTGCTGATATGCTTCTTCTTTAATTCGGTGAGCCGACCTCCAAGATCACAAGACCTCTGCAGCCAGAAAGACACACATGTCAGTCGACAGATATAAGCGACAGTGAAGGAGAAGAATTACTCTAAGACTACTGCCGAATCAAATATTCAACAGTAGTCTCAGGGACTATTCTAGTGGGTGCACTTAGCGTGCCCCCACTAGATCAGATCAATACTCAGCGAGAGTTGCCAAGCATAAAAAAAGCAAGAGATACATCATTAGACCTCAGTCGACTACCAGCAGCCGACCGTGGTCTCGGGGACTACACCCAGTGGGTGCACTAGGCGTGCCCTCACTGATTTGAAAAGTGCAGAATTGAAGATTTCCTGAGTTCTAAACGAAGGAACACCCAGTGGGTGATCAGATATAAAGCAACACTCAAAAGTTCAGTCAGAAATTTGCTGACCTAAACATTGGTCTGAAGGACAGTGCTGTCATTGAAAGCTACCTGACTAGCTTCATGCATCACTTTCACCTGCTCCATGACAATATTCACCTGGCAAAGAGCTTCCCTAGCGGCGCCCGGCGAGTCGTCTGGAGTTTGATATGTAGCAAAGAGGGATGGCTACAGAGTGGTCAAAGTAGTTACCGGGTCGGGCGAGTGGAGTTGCACCGGTGCAGTAGGTGTCTGTGCAGTCGACCCCGATAGACGATCAGTCATCAGCGGGTTAGCGAATGTGACGTTGGTCCGAACCGGCCCTTCGGAACGCTCGACTATCACCTCGGGCGCCGGTGTCGACTGAGGGACTTGGACTTCAAGCTTCCTCCTGCTTGAGCCTCCACTCTTCTTCCTCCTCCCCTATAGAGGCACTTCTTCTTCGTCATCGTTAGGAAGCACAACGATCTCTTGCGGAGCTACATAAAGAGAGAAGTATCAAATTTTCAGTTGATTGACCACCCACTCGACTAAACAGATCTTGGTTGAACGGACTTACCAGCTCGTGAGGTGGCCTCTTCGTCTCCTGGTGCCTTGTCAATGTCCATGTCAGTGGCAGCAGAGGTGGGACTGTAAGGACACATGGATTGGTCAGTCAGATCAAGAAAATCTTCAGTCGACCTACGAAAACACAAGCGAGTTACTCACCCTGAGGCAACGGGGACGTCCATCTTGATTCGCGACAATGTCTTCCGGGCCTTGGGAGGAGCAACTTTAGGCTGCTTGGCTACCTTCTCCGTCGGCTCCGGAGTCGACGTCCGAGTGCGCTTCTGAGTATTGGCACTCGGACCTATGCTTTTCCCGCGCCCGCCAGCCGGATCTTGCTGCTGTTTGGATCGACGTTCGGAGCGCGGCGGGCGAGTCGACTTCTTCCTCCTCGTCCGACTCCTCGCTCTCCTCCTCCTCATCTTCTCCTGGAGATTCCCACTCACCACTCTCCTCTGCATTATCCTCCCCCTCCTGGTCCTGCTCCAAGGTTTTTCACCATTGGGCATCGAATGCATCTCAGTGAATACCTGCAGAACAAATCGGTCGAACGAGAGTCAGTCAACATCAAGTACAATCGGAGCATGAGCGGGAAGCAGTCGGAACAAAAAGTATACCTTGTCAGGTGGGTTTCCGCCACTGAAGGGGACCACTCTCCTAGATCCGCTGGGGTTGTCCTGGTTGCCTGTGATGCCCCTCAACCACAAAGTCACGGTTTCAGACGACACTTCTTCTGGATGGACCCAAGCAGTGTCATCCGGTCCAGAATACAACCACATCGGATGATCGCGGGCTTGGAGAGGTTGAATGCGTCGACTGAGGAACACTTCCAACAAGTCCATGCCAGTAACACCATCATTGATGACCTGGACCACTCTATCCACCAACATCCTCGTCTCCATGGTCTCATTAGCGGTTACTTTCAGTGGGGCAAGAGTCTGAACACGGTCAAACGAGAAGGGAGGAAGACCAGTCGACTGACACAGAGCTGCGACGTCCTGGAAGTAGAACCAGGTCGACTGCCAACCTCTAACAGATTTGGGGAGAGTCATGGCGGGAAAGGCACTCCTATGCCTCTTTTGGATACCTAAACCCCCACACATTTGGATGACATGGGTTTTTGAGTCACTCGACTTCGCCTTTTTTACCGACTGGGAACGAATTGTGAAGATGTGTTTGAAAAGACCCCAGTGCGGTCGACACCCTAAGGAGTTCTCGCAAATTGATACAAATGCAGCTAAATATGTGATGGTGTTGGGAGAAAAGTGGTGTAGCTGAGCGACAAAGAAGTTCAAGAATCCCCGGAAGAAAGGATGTGGAGGGAGAGATAAACCCCGGTCGACGTGGGTGGCGAGCAGAACTCACTCACCCGGTTGAGGTTGCGGCTCCATCTCCCCCTTAGGCAGCCTCGCCGCTCCCTTGGCGATCAATCCGGACTCCTCCAGATCAGCTAGATCCTCCTGCCGGATCAAAGACCGGATCCAATCGCCCTAGATCCAGCCCGGCGGCGGCCCCGCACGCGACGACGACCCGCGGGTCTACTTCTTGCCTTTCGCCGCCCCCGTCGCCTTCTTAGCGCGCTCTAGCGCCGCCGTCTTGTCCTTCACCATGGCTGGAGAGCGGCGACATCGAGAGCGGAGGAGCTGGGCACGGTGGAGAAGCAGAGGAGAAAGAAGAAGGAACAGGCGTGCACAGTACCAGCGCCTCGGACCCGTCGCCTTATAAAGGGCCATCTTCGAGTGACTGACGCGTGGGACCAGGCAATCCTGTTAAATCCTGGAACAGTTGCGCACAGCGTACGTGGCGAAAAAGGCGGCACGGTAATCGAGGCATCGCTACTTATCCGGCCCGCTCGTTTTGGCGCTCTCCACCCCGCGCGCTTCCCCGAAATTTCGTATCCCGCGAAATCCAGGACACACTGCAGACAATCGCGCCCGAGATCCCGTGCCCCAGCACAGCACTCGACACATGACATCACCAGTTCAATTGACAGTTCACTGAATGGATCAAGGTGACTGAATCGACACCGGCGTTCAATCTCGCAGAGGATACTGATGAAGACACAAAGCTCGGAGCGGATTCGACTTCAACCTACTTTTCACTCATACCTTAATCCATTCAGGGGCTATTGATGAAGATACATACCTGGGGTAGGGTCATAGGCCTGACCTATACGTCCTACCCAAGGTCACTACCCAAGAAGGCAAGAAGGTCAAAGGTGTCAAGTGCAATCCACTCGACATCATGTCACTCGGGAGTCTCCCTACCTACTGTCACTCGACTAACAAGAGAATCACTCGACCTCCCGAAGACCAGAAGCCACTCAGCGTACAATGGACATGCATTCACTCTGTAGTCTTTAAGGCCATTAATAGCACTTAAGGCTGGCGTTACCAGTAACGCCAACACTTTATGTACATTTACTCCCTTGTAATGGAGGGCGGGAGAGGTCCTGGCGAACTCTATATAAACCACCCTCCTCTGGCACAAGGGTTCGCACCCCCTGTAATATCACACACATAATCCAATCGACCGCCTCCGGGCACCGAGACGTAGGGCTGTTACTTCCACCGATAAGGGCCTGAACTCGTAAAACCTCGTGTGTACACCTTCGCCATAGCTGAGATCTGCCTCTCCATACCTACCCCCCTTTCTACTGTCAGACTTAGAACCACGACAGGGGGCCGAGCCCCTGTCACCCATCTCCTCCTTCGCTTCTCCCGCTCCTTCTTCTTCCTCGCTTCATCGCTTGATGCACCGACCATGGCGCTGGTACGGAGGTTCTCGTCCGCGGAGAAGGGAAAAACTCCCCTCGGCGAGCCCGAGCCACTCCCGCCGAAGAAGAGGCGGTCCCATCGTCGCGACATAGTTGTGAGGCCGGAAGTGTCACGGCCATGGTACGAGCGGCCATCTCCCGGGTACCCACTGCCTTTGTAAGCCCAAGCTGAGGGCTCCGAAGAGAGGGGCGACGAGCGCTGCCGCCCGCGCCGGGGCTATGGTCGTCGCGCCGCGGTGACGCACGCCGTCGCTCCAGGAGTCCACGCCGCGGACTCCTCGCACGAACTCGTGATGTGGGCGGCGATGCCTCCGCGCACTTGGATCCACTTCCCGCAGTTCTTCTCCGCTGAGATGCCGCCGAGGGGCCCCTTGAGCTTTAGCTAGAGCACGCCGACTGCGACGCCCTGGCGACTGGAGCGGAGGTTGAAGCCGTCTCCTCCGGGAGGATCTTCATGACTCATGGCTGGGGCGAGGTCGCTCGAGTCTGCCGTGAAGGTGCCCTCGCCATCCACTTCGAGTATGACGGCGTCTCCATGATGTTCTTCAAAGTCCTCGATGAGGAAGGCCGCCGCTTGTAGTGCTATCCTGAAGAGGGCCGCCAGGACGGCGCAGCGGCGGGTGCCGAGCCTGCCGCTGGCCTCGCCAGCAGCTCCTCCAGCGATAGCGGTGACTCCTGTTGGCAAGCACAGTGTGTTGGAAATATCTTGATAGATATATCTAATTGGATGTAAGTTGGCATGAGCTATTATTGTTGACATTACCCTTGAGGTAAGAGGTTGGGAGGCGAAACTATAAGCCCCTATCTTTCTCTGTGTCCGATTAAAACTCCGTAACCACAAGTATTGCGTGAGTGTTAGCAATTGTGAAAGACTAAATGATAGTTGAGTATGTGGACTTGCTAAAAAGCTCTGACATAGACTCTTTATGATGTTGTGATAAATTGCAGTTGCTTCAATGATTGAGATTATAGTTTGTTAGTTCTCAATAAAGTTTCTGATTCATACTTTGCATTGTGAATAGATTATTACTTGAGTATAAGAAATCATATGACAATATCCATATATGTTGCTATTATAATATTAACCATGATGTCCTCATGTCCGTATTTTATTTTATCGACACCTCTACCTCTAAACATGAGGACATATTTATCGTTATCGGCTTCCGCTTGAGGACAAGCTACGTCTAAGCTTGGGGGAGTTGATACGTCCATTTTGCATCATGCTTTTATATCGATATTTATTGCATTATGGGCTGTTATTACACATTATGTCACAATACTTATGCCTATTCTCTCTTATTTTACAAGGTTTACATAAGGAGGGAGAATGCTGGCAGCTGGAATTCTGGGCTGGAAAGGAGAAAATATTAGAGACCTATTCTGCACATCTCCAAAAGTCTTGAAACTCCACGAAAGTCATTTTTGGAAATAATAAAAAATACTGAGCGGAAGAAATACCAGAGGGGGCCCACACCCTGGCCACGAGGGTGGGGGCGCGCCCTACCCCCTAGGCGCGCCCCCTGCCCCATGGGCCCCCTGTTGGCCCTCAGGTGCCCATCTTCTGCTATATGAAGTCTTTCGTACGATGAAAAATAATGGGCAAGCTTTCGGGACGAGACTCCGCCGCCACGAGGCAGAACCTTGGCGGAACCAATCTAGGGCTCTGGCGGAGCTGTTCTGCCGGGGACACTTCCCTCCGGGAGGGGGAAATCATCGCCATCGTCATCACCAACATTCCTCTCATCGGGAGAGGGCAATCTCCATCAACATCTTCACCGGCACCATCTCCTCTCAAACCCTGGTTCATCTCTTGTATCCAATTCTTGTCTCTAAGTCTGGGATTGGTACCTGTAGGTTGCTAGTAGTGTTGATTACTCCTTGTAGTTGATGCTAGTTGGTTTATTTGGTGGAAGATCATAAGTTCAGATCCTATATGCATATTAATACTCTTCTGATTATGAACATGAATATGCTTTGTGAGTAGTTACGTTTGTTCCTGAGGACATGGGAGAAGTCTTGCTATTAGTAGTCATGTGAATTTGGTATTCGTTCGATATTTTGATGAGATGTATGTTGTCTCCCCTCTAGTGGTGTTATGTGAACATCGACTACATGACACTTAACCATTATTTGGGCCTAGAGGAAGGCATTGGGAGGTAATAAGTAGATGATGGGTTGCTAGAGTGACAGAAGCTTAAACCCTAGTTTATGCGTTGCTTCGTAAGGGGCTGATTTGGATCCATATGTTTCATGCTATGGTTAGGTTTACCTTAATACTTCTTTTGTAGTTGCGGATGCTTGTAATAGGTGTTAATCATAAGTGGGATTCCTGTCCAAGTAAGGACAGCACCCAAGCATAGGTCCACCCACATATCAAATTATCAAAGTATCGAACGCGAATCATATGAACGTGATGAAAACTAGCTTGACGATAATTCCCATGTGTCCTCGGGAGCGCTTTTCTCTATATAAGAGTTTGTTCAGGCTTGTCCTTTGCTACAAAAAGGATTGGGCCACCTTGCTGCACTTTATTTACTTTTGTTACTTGTTGCTCGTTACAAATTATCCTATCACAAAACTATCTGTTACCGATAATTTCAGTGCTTGCAGAGAATACCTTGCTGAAAATCGCTTATCATTTCCTTCTGCTCCTCGTTGGGTTAGACACTCTTACTTATCGAAAGGACTACGATAGATCCCCTATACTTGTGGGTCATCAGTGTACAGGTTCCTCATGCCAACATGCCCTAGCCTCCAATGCCAGAGCCAGCATTCTGAAGCTTTTGCTAGAAGACATACAGCCAACTGTGGTCCTGCTGAGAAATCTACCATATACATATCATCTTTCCGATACCCTTCAAAGACTAGAGACTTGTCAGATTCCATCAGAACAAGGCAACGATATTTCCCAAATATCACAATCATGTTCAAATCACAAAGCATCAAAACAGACATTAATTTGAAACCAAGGGATTCAACAAGCATCACTTTGTCCATGTGCTGATCCTTTGAGATTGCAACTATACCTAGACCCAATACCTTAATTTTACCAGTGTCAGCAAATGTGATGTGACTCTTGTGAGATGGATGTAAGGTTGAGTCCATGAGAAGACTTCGATCACCAGTCATATGATTAGTGCATCCACTGTCCATAATCCATTCTGAAGCATGTGGTGTCATACCCTACAGTACAGTTAGGGGGATAGGCTTCACCAAGGGTATTGTGAAGCGTAAACATTTGACGAACAAGTGGATTATCAAAGCTCAGATCCAGCTTAGGGCTGATAGGATGATTTGCAAGAGATTCTGGAACAAAATACATAGTAAGACCATTAGGGCATTTTATCTTGCGCCCTGCAAGATGTTTTAGGTCCCCAGCATAAGCATCGGACGCCTTTGATTTCTGGCTGGAGACCTTTCCCTGCAAAAGAAAGTTAATTTTTCTTAACCACCCACATCTTCAGGGGTGGCTTAGAAGCAATGAATCTAAGTGCAGCATCTGCGAACATCGGCTTTGGAGCCCTAGCAAATAGCCTTGCACGAGGTGAATAATACTCATATGAATAAGCAGAATAGTTCTTAGTCTTATGAACATAACGGTTTGAAGAAACACGCTCATATTCGTATGATTTCCCTACAAAATATTGGCGTTAGGGCGACTCTAGTGAGTCCTCTGTCTGTATGAATCCTTTTGACCATATGAAGCCTTTCATCTGGGGTTTGTCTTCTTCCCTTGTGGTGTCATGATGACATTCACAGGAAGATTCTCAAGACACCTTTTGGGCACCCAGATCTTCTTCATAGGTGGCCCATTCCTGCAGTTAGTACCAATATACCTAGCAAACACTTCACCCTTCAGATTCTTAAATAGTTTATAGTTTGCATCAAGGGATTCATCAATAATAATCGGGTTAGCACAAGTGAAGCCAGATAAGGTGGATGGATCCACTGAAGGTCCCTTTGTAGCAACCCATGTGGTTTGGGGGTACTGCTCAGGCTTCCAGTAAGAACCATCAACGTTCATTTTCCTCTCGAACCCAACACCCTCTTTCCTAGGGTTTCGGTTTAGAATCTGCTTTCTTAGGACATCACATAGTGTCTGATGCCCTTTGCGGCTTTCGTACATCCTTGTCTCAAGCAATGTCTTCAACCTAGCATTTTCATCAGCAATAGTAGTGGTATCCTTAACAGCGGGGTTAGTTACCACATCAGCAGTTGAAGATATTGTGACAGTAGCAGCAGTAGAACATTCAGCAACAGAAGTAGCGTTATCACGCTCAAGGCATTTTTGACATGGTGGTTCAAATCCTTCCTGAGCGGGACTGATCTGTTGAGCACGAAGTGACTCGTTCTCCTTTTGAAGATCTTCATGAGCCGCTTTCAATTTCTCAAGTTCTTGCTTCCTTTGAAGATAATCGTAGGAAAGCTTTTCATGAGTCGTTGAGAGCGTTTCATGACGACTTTCAAGTTCCTCGTACTTAACATGAAGAGTTTTGATGTCTTCAATTGAGGACTGAGATCGCGTCATTCCCGCGTCCAACAGGTCATCGCTTTTGTCTAACAGTTTTTGAATATGTTCCATAGATTTCTGTTGTTCAGTTGCAATTTTAGCAAGTGTTTTGTAGCTAGGTTTGGATTCACAATCAGAGTCATCTTCACTAGATGTTTGAAAGTAAGCATCACGTGAGTTTACCTTGGCACCACATGCCATGAAGCAGTAGGTGGGGGCAGAGTCGTCCTTGTCATTAGCATCAGCGTTGGTGACGGAGCCATTGTATTCAGTGTTGAAGATGAACTTGGCAGCGTAGGCTGTAGCTAGAGCCAGACTTGCAACGCCAGAATCGGACTCCTCCTCAGACTCCACCTATGTCTCCTCAGAAGCAGACTCCTCCTCTGAATCCATCTCCTTACCAACAAAAGCACGAGCCTTGCCACATGAGCTCTTCTTGTGTGATGAAGACTTGGACGAAGACTTGGAAGAAGACTCTGAGGATTTCTTCTTCTTCTTCTTGTCATCAGAATCATATTCCTTGCTCTTCTTCTTCTTGTTGTTCTCATTGTCCCATTGAGGACACTCAGATATGTAGTGACCAGGTTTCTTGCACTTCTGGCATGTTCTCTTCTTATGGTCATGAGTAGAAGCTTCATCATTTCTCGAGCTGGATCTCGAAGACTTTTTGAAGCCTTTCTTCTTGGTGAATTTCTGGAACTTCTTCACAAGCATAGCAAGCTCCTTTCCAATGTCTTCAGGATCCCCATAACTGCAGTCAGATTCTTCTTCAGATGAGGAAGTAGCTTTTGCCTTCAAAGCGCAAGTACGTCCATAGTTAGGATCATAGATATCTCTTTTCTCAGATAGCTTGAACTCATGTGTGTTGAGCCTCTCAAGTATGTCAGACGGATCGAGAGTCTTGAAGTCAGGGCGTTCCTGTATCATCAGGGCTAGTGTATCAAATGAGCTGTCAAGGGATCTCAAGAGTGTCTTGACGATTTCATGCTTGGTGATCTCAGTAGCGCCGAGTGCATGAAGCTCATTGGTGATATCGGTGAGGCGATCAAACGTGAGTTGGACATTCTCATTGTCATTTCTCTTTAAGCGGTTGAAGAGGCTGCGGAGGACACTGATCCTTTGATCTCTCTGGGTTGAGACGCCTTCGTTGACCTTGGAGAGCCAGTCCCAGACTAGCTTCGAAGTTTCCAAAGCACTCACATAGCCATACTGTCCTTTGGTCAAATGACCGCAGATGATGTTCTTGGCAGTGGAATCTAGTTGAATGAACTTCTTGACATCAGTAGGGGTGACACCTTCACCGCCCTTGGGAACGCCGTTCTTGACAACATACCAGAGGTCGACATCAATGGCTTCAAGACCGGGCACGCAGCAGAGACTTTGATTATCCCTGCAGTCGACATAGCTAAAACTCCAGGTGGTTAAACCGAATCACACAGAACAAGGGAGCACCTTGCTCTGATACCAATTGAAAGTGCTAGTTATCGACTAGAGGGGGGTGAATAGGCGATTTTTATGAAAGTCTTCAACACATGGGGGTTTTGAAGACAAACACAACAATTGAACCTATGGATATGCAGCGGAAGGTAGATTACACTAGATAAGCCATAATCAAGTAAGCAATGAAGTGAAAGCACGAAGACTATTGGCTACTAGGTAGTACAGATCAGGATGGAAGATAGTGTGAAGCCAAACAACAATCATCGTCACACAGTGAAGTCAAACAAATGAGGCAAGCAGGCAGGTGACTTCACAAAGACAAACAATAAGTAAAGATAGATAGGAGATAGAACAAGTTGCTTGGTGAGGACAAGGATTTGTTGAACCAGTTCCAGTTGCTCTGACAACTGTACGTCTGGTTAGGGAGGTTGAGATTCAACTCAGAAAACCACGTCTTCACCTTATTCCCCTTGAGCTAAGGACACTTATTCCTCGCCCAATCACTCTGGTAAGTCTTCAAGGTCGACTTCCGAACCTTCACAGACTTCGTTCACCGGTAATCCACAATGACTCTTGGATGCTCAGAACGTGACGCCTAACCGGCTGGAGGATTCACAGTCCTCAAGTGTAACAAGTTTTCAGGTCACGCGGACAGAAAGACTTCAGTGATGCCTAACACTCTTTGGCTTTGGGTGTTTTGGACTTTGTCCTCGCAAGGATCTCTCTATCAAATGCTTCGGAGGTGGGTTGCTCTCAAACGACAAAAGCCGTGCACTAACTCTGAGCAGCCACCAATTTATGGTGTAGGGGGTGGGCTATTTATAGCCACTGGGTAACCCGACCTAATTTGTCCGAAATGACCCTGGGTCACTAAGGAACTGACACGTGTTCCAATGGTCAGATTTCAAACACACGCGGTAGCTTAACTTGGGCTACAAGTAAAGCTGACTCATCCAGCTCTGGATAAGATTTGCTCTCATTATCTTCGCTCGAAGACATAGGATTTGGTTTTGCATCACTTCAGTCACTCTGACTTTGTTCACTTGGACCCCACTTAACAGTATGGTGGTTCCTATGACTCAACAAAGAAGAAAAGGAAACTACAAAACAGCTATGTCTTCGCACTCCATAGTCTTCACGTGAATGTCTTCTCGATTCATAATCTTCGTTGTGATTATCTTCACTTACCACCATTGTCTTCACACATTTTTAGGAGTCATCTCCAGTAGGTAAACCGAATCAATGAGGGACTACTACCCGTGTTATCCTGCAATTCTCACAAACACATTAGTCCCTCAACCAGGTTTGTCGTCAATACTCCAAAACCAGCTAGGGGTGGCACTAGATGCACTTACAGAACGGCTTGCGACGTAGCTGTGAGGTGGGCCCTAGCAGCGCAAAGGCCAGAAGAGCTCCTGAGACGCGGCCCTGTTGAGCCCTGGGACGTCGACGCAGACGTGCAGCCCGCCATCCGCGCCTGGATGGAGAGCAGCGCCAGGTGGGCGGTGGTCGCCGCGCATGGCTCTTGCATCCTAAAGCTCCTAAGTGGCATTGTTGATGAACTCCTGAGCGTCGGGCGCTCCTTGCCCGGTGCCTTCCTGAGGGAAACAAGCCGTGAAGCACGCCTCCACGGGGTGCCCGAGCGCCTCCCTCGTGGTGCTGGCTAGGTCCGAGACCCTCGAGAAGAGAGCCCCCGAGACCTGCCCGAGGAGGGCGCTGGGCGCACCTCCCTATGCGAGGGAGGGAGGCTCCCCAGGCGCGGGCGTCGATCCTGAGGTGGCGCCGCTGGAGGCGCCGCTCCCCTGAGGCCCAGTGTGTGGTAGCTGCTTCTTCTTCTTGGGGTTGGCCTCAGGAGGGTACTGCACATACGCGCTGCCAGGGTCTCCGACTGTTGTAGCTTGGAAGGCGCGCTCGAGGGAGCACACCATGTCTCTTTCTTCACAGGGGACCGTGATGATTCCGCCGCTTCCCGGCATCTTGAGGACATTCTAGCCATGGTGGGTGACTGCCATGAATTTGGCTAGTGCTGGGTACCCAAGGATGGCATTGTACGGCAGGCGGATGTGGGCGACGTCGAAGTCGGCGAGCTTGGTGTGGTAGTTGTCGCGCTGACCGAAGGTGACAGGGAGGCGAACTTGCCCTATCGGGGTGGTGGAGTCGTCAGTCACTCCTTAGAAAGGCTTCATGGGCTGGAGCTGATCGTATGGCACTTGAAGGCTGTCGAATGTCTCGACAGATAGGACACTGAGCCCTGCGCCGCCGTCGATGAGGGTCTTGGTGACTTGGACATTTCTGATGACGGGTGAACAGAGCATTGGGAGGACGCCGGCGGTTGCCGCACATTTGAGCTGGTCCGCTGAGCTAAAGGTGATAGCGTACTTGGACCATCTGAGCGGGCGCGTGGCCTCGAGCTTGGGGAGGGCTGCATTCACCTCGCGAGAGAACTGCTTGACGATGCGCTGGGAAGCTGGGGCCTGAGCGCAACCCAAGATGCAGGCGATGGCGCGCGGCTCCTGGAAGCCACCAGCCCCTTCGTCCTGTCAGTGGTCATCGTTCCTCCTTGGTGGTGGCGGCAGCTGAGGGAGACCAGGATTACCCTGAGGACGGTCCTCGCGAGGTTGGTCCCTCCAGGCGCCCTCACAAGGCTGGTCCTGCCAGCGGTCCTCACGAGGCTGGTCGCGCCACTCCTGGCGGGGCCCGCGGTCGTCCCAACGTCCTCCACCTCGTCCACCTCCTCGGCCGTAGAGCCGGTCGTTGCGCTCAGTGCGTCAACCGAAGCGTCCATCCTGGATGGCCCTGAGCTCTTGACAATCGTTGGTGTTGTGGCTGCGCATGTTGTGGAAGGCGCAGAACGTACGGCTGCCGTTGGACGGCTCGGGAAGGTCTCGGCCGCACTTGGTGTCTGGCTCTGATGCGAGTACGGCCACCCCTTTGTGCTTCACGTCCTTGACCTTGGCCTTCTTCTCCTCTGGATCCGCAGCAGGGAGCTCGAGGAGGGAGAGACGCCCCTCCTTAGCTCTTGCACACTTGGTTGCTATGTGGAATAGCTCCAAAGTCGTGCACACCTTCTCGTGGATGGCGAGCTCCTCCTTCATATTGATGTCGCGGACGCCATCGGAAAACACTGAGATAATGGCCTCGTCCATCACCTTGGGGATCTTGAGACGCACGCTGTTGAAGCACTGGATGTACTTCTGCAGCGTCTCTCCCGGTTGTTGCCTGATGCGACGCAGGTCACCCGCGGCCGGGGGGCGGTCGCGAGTGCCCTGGAAGTTGGCGACGAAGCGGTCGCGCATCTCACCCCAAGAGGAGATCGAGCCCGGGGGTAGGTTCAGGAGCCATGAGCGGGCGCTGTCCTTGAGAGCCATGGGGAACCAGCTTGCCATGACCTTTTCGTCACCGCTAGCCGCCTCGATGCTCAGCTCGTAGAGCTGCAAGAACTCCGCAGGTCGGGGGTGCCGTCGTAGAGAGGAGACAGATCCGGCTTGAACTTGCACGGTCAGACGATGCTACGCAGCTCAGGAGTGAAGGCGCGGCAGCCTGCCGTGGCCACCGGGGCCCGTCGTGGAGGCGGAGCTTGATCTTGGTGTCCCCGCGCCGCCATGGCAAGTGGCGCATGGACCTGACGCGGCGGTGCTAGGAGCGGTGGAGCGTTTTCTTGCAGCCGGGGAACCTCTTGGCAGCTTCCTTCTTCGTGCACGGGCACACAGCGTGGTGGATCACGTCGCGGGACCGCACATCTTGGGGCGAGGACGCCGTCTTGATGCCGAGGGGGTGGAGGCGCTCCATGAGCCGCGCGTCTCGGTGCGAGGGCGCCGTCTTGATGTAGAGGGGGCAAAGGTGCTCCGTGAGCCACGTCGCCCACAGTCGGGGGCGGGCGAGGTAGCGAGAGGGATGGTGCAGGGGAGCCCCCCCCCCACCCGGCGCTGACGAGCTCGGCGATGCGGTCCAACCAGTCCTCGTAGAGGTCGTCAACCGGGCGGTAACACAGGAGCTCGTGTGCCATGAGCAGCGCGGCCTGCGCGTCCGCGGGTGCACGGCGAGCGTGAGATGATGAGCCGGCCGGAGTCAGTGACGGGGTGGCGGTGCGGCCGTCTCGCCGCACGGAGGGGAGTAGTGAGGAAGCTTGTTGCTCGTTTACCGCCGGGCCGGTAGCGACGTTGGCGGCGGGTGACGAAGAACAATGGGGAGGCCCGCCGACAGGGGCTGTCTGAGCGACACGGGTGGCGAGAGCGGCCCGGCGCTCAGCGTGGGCCCGACGAGCGTCGGCCATGAACTTGGTGGAGTGGCGAAGCGTGGATTGACAAAGGGGAAAGCTTCAGCGTGCCCCTACCTGGTGCGCCAAATATTGGATTTTGGGTTTGGGCAAAACCCTTGAGGTTCAAACACTGGGGTGCGCATGAAGATCTCTCCCCCCTCTAGCTCGCACACATCATGATCTCACGGCCTAGCTCGACGAACCCAAAGAATGAGAGACACAAGATTTATACTGGTTCGGGCCATCGTTGTGGTGTAATACCCTACTCCAGTGTGGTGTGGTGGATTGCCTCTTGGGCTGAGGATGAACAGTTACAAGGGAAGAACAGCCTCCTGAGGAGAGGTGTTCTTGTGCTTGGTGAACTTGTGTGAGGCTATGGATGGAATGGCTCCGATCCCAGATTCTCTACCTCCTATGGTGGTGGCTAGTCCTATTTATAGAGGCCCTGGTCCTCTCCCCAAATATTGAGCCGGACGGGATCCACAACGGCCAAATTCGAAGGGGGGCAACTAGTACAAGTTATCCTGACAAAAGTAGTCTTCGCCTGCCAAAGTCTCTGGTGGTGACGCCGTCTTGGGCTCCACGGTGACCTCCGTCCTGCCGTCCTGCTGGTCTTGGTCTTGTTGCACCGATATGGAAACCTTTGCCTAATGCCTCTGGACTCCTCTCCTGTGCTTGCCTCTTTAGCACCAAAGAGGAAACGAGGACACTGCACGCGCTGGCGCCTGCCTCGTGCCCGCCTGGCTCCAGTCGTCATGGCTTGCGTCACAGAAATCTCGCGAGGTGCCCCTTGCCTTGATCTCTCCACCCCTCGCGAGCCAGCCTGGTGAGGCTGCCCCTGGGAGGTCTTGTGTCGTCCGCCTCGTGAGGCTTGGCCCCTCGCGAGGGTCTTGAGTGTTTGCTGGTGAAGATGGGCCGTACAGGGCCGCTGGTGGAGCCATGCCGCGGGCCGCAGGCAGGCAAGTCTGGGGACCCCCGTTCCCAGGACGTCGACACTTTGAAAGAACATGCGGTGCCCCCATGTTTGGTTTTGGTAATTGATGACAATCTCTATGTACTAATGGTTTCCTTGAGTTATATTTGAAGGATTTGTCCATGGGCTTTTCTTGGAGTCCATTTGTTGGTTTCAAGGAGAGTTTGTGATGACCAAGGTGCTATTCAAGGAATTACCTAAAGATTGGTCATGTGAGAGGTTGATCAAGACTAAGTCAAAGAGTGAATCAATTTGATCAACACACAAAGAGTAGAAGATGTACCAAGAGGGATCAAGTGCTCCCATGGTACGGTAAGCATTGTCAATTACGCTTTGTGTACTAACCCATGGTCTTCGTGAAAGTTCTTTGTGGGGTTAGGTTGTGGTGTGCAAGTTCAAGTGATGCATCATGAAGAGATCAAGTGCTTGAAGCTTGTCGTCCATTGTGGTGACAATGGACTTGTGAAGATGTGCTGAAGAGTGGCTCACCCATAGTGGAGTATGGGGGAGCAATCTACTAGTCTTCACTGAGCTACGCAATCAAGAAAGGTGGTCCGACATGAGGAAGTCAAGATCATGTACATCTAGATCAAGTGAACTTTGTGCAAGGCAAAGGTTTGTCGTTGATAGGTTCTCTATTTCACCGGTCTCATGGTGGTAGTTTGCAGACCGAGTTATAGGATCGATTGTCGTACTATCTAGGGCGGCTCTCAAGTGAGTAGCTTGATCATATCATTCGTAGAGAGCTCAAACCATTGCATGCTTGCGTCATCTTTCTTGGTTCTTGTTTGGTTTTTCTCCTAGTGAGATTTGCCGTTGTTTTGATGCTACTCGTCTTTCTCTATCCAACAAGCTTGAGTTTGCTCAATTCGAAGCTCATTTGCAGAACTTATGGCAGTTCTGGTTTTATTGTATCCTTCTGTTGTCTTTAGCTGCGATATGAAGGCAGCCAAGTGCTAAAGTCTCTGTGGCGTGCGGTAGTACCGCTCTAGGGAGCGGCAGTACCGCAGTGGCCAGTAGTAGTACCGCTCCTGGTAAGCGGTAGTACCGCTGCCTCCAGCCCTGACGTTGATGCATGCAGAAGTTGGCGTGGATGTAATTTTTTACATCCACGGTAGTACCACGCCTTCGGTCCGGTACTACCGTGACGGACTTTTCACAGTTCCAACCTCAGCGGAAGTACGGGCGGATGTAATTTATCACTTCCGTGCATTTCTAGTACTAGTTGATGCCTGCCTTGCGGTAGTATCGTAAGGGCGCCCGGTAGTACCGCTCAGGCGGTTCTACTGATCATTGCCCTGTGCAACAGGCCCTCATCTAGTCACTACCGCTCAAGCGGTAATACCGCACCCTGGAGCGGTAGTACCGCAACACTGTGCAGTAGTATCGCGGTCGTGTGCGGTAGTACCGCGTCGCGCGGGCTAAGAGAGGGGATAACGGTTGGGTTTTTCTTCCCCCTATAAAAGGGGGTCTTCTTCCCCATTGAGCCTCATCTCTTGAGCTCTTGTTCTTCCCCCATTGTTGACCTTCTTCGAGCTTGCTATCTCTCAATCCCTCCATGGATTCTTGCTAGTTTTGGGAGGAAAGAGAGAGGAGATCTACATCCATATTTCCACCAATCACTTTCTCCTCTATGTGAGGGGAACCCCTTGGATCTAGATCTTGGAGTTCTTGGCGTTCTCCTTCTTGTTCTTCCTCTCATTTGCCTCCATAGCATTAGTTGCTTTGGTGGGATTTGGGAGAGAAGTGAAGGAAATATGCCCTAGAGGCAATAATAAAGTTATTATTTATTTCCTTATAATCATGATAAATGTTTATTATTCATGCTAGAATTGTATTAACCAGAAACATAATACATGTGTGAATACATAGACAAACAAAGTGTCACTAGTATGCCTCTACTTGACTAGCTCGTTAATCAAAGATGGTTATGTTTCCTAACCATGAACAATGAGTTGTTATTTGATTAACGAGGTCACATCATTAGTTGAATGATCTGATTGACATGACCCATTCCATTAGCTTAGCACCCGATCGTTTAGTATGTTGCTATTGCTTTCTTCATGACTTATACATGTTCCTATAACTATGAGATTATGCAACTCCCGTTTGCCGGAGGAACACTTTGGGTGCTACCAAACGTCACAACGTAACTGGGTGATTATAAAGGAGCATTACAGGTGTCTCCAAAGGTAGATGTTGGGTTGGCGTATTTCGAGATTAGGATTTGTCACTCCGATTGTCGGAGAGGTATCTCTGGGCCCTCTCGGTAATGCACATCACATAAGCCTTGCAAGCATTGCAACTAATGAGTTAGTTGCGAGATGATGTATTACAGAACGAGTAAAGAGACTTGCCGGTAACAAGATTGAACTAGGTATTGGATACCGACGATCGAATCTCGGGCAAGTAACATACCGATGACAAAGGGAACAACGTATGTCGTTATGTGGTCTGACCGATAAAGATCTTCGTAGAATATGTAGGAGCCAATATGGGCATCCAGGTCCTGCTATTGGTTATTGACCGGAGACGTGTCTCGGTCATGTCTACATTGTTCTCGAACCCGTAGGGTCCGCACGCTTAAGGTTACGATGACAGTTATATTATGAGTTTATGCATTTTGATGTACCGAAGGTTGTTCGGAGTCCCGGATGTGACCACGGACATGACGAGGAGTCTCGAAATGGTCGAGACGTAAAGATTGATATATTGGAAGCCTATGTTTGGATATCGGAAGTGTTCCGGGTGAAATCGGGATTTTACCGGAGTACCGGGAGGTTACCGGAACCCCCCGGGAGCTATATGGGCCTTAGTGGGCTTTAGTGGAAAGGAGAAAGGGGCAGCCCAAGGTGGCTGTGCGCCTCCCCCCTTCCCCTAGTCCTATTAGGACTAGGAGAGGTGGCCGGCCCCCTCTCTCTCTCTTTCCCCCCTCAAGGAATCCTATTCCAACTAGGATTGGGGGGGGAATCCTACTCCCAGAGGGAGTAGGACTCTCCTGGCGCGCCCTCCCTTGGCCGACTAGCCTCCCCCCCTCTAGTCCTTTATATACTGAGGTAGAGGCACCCTAGAACACACAAGTTGATCCACGTGATCTATTCCTTAGCCGTGTGCGGTGCCCCCTGCCACCATATTCCTCGATAATACTGTAGCGGAGTTTAGGCGAAGCCCTGCTGCTGTAGTGCATCAAGATCGTCACCACGCCGTCATGCTGACGGAATTCTTCCCCGACACTTTGCTGGATCGGAGTCCGGGGATCGTCATCGAGCTGAACGTGTGCTCGAACTCGGAGGTGCCGTAGTTTCGGTGCTTGATCGGTTGGATCGCGAAGACGTACGACTACTTCCTCTACGTTGTGTCAACGCTTCCGCAGTCGGTCTGCGTGGGTACGTAGACAACACTCTCCCCTCTCGTGGCTATGCATCACCATGATCTTGCGTGTGCATAGGAAAATTTTAGAAATTACTACGAAACCCAACAGTGGCATCCGAGCCTAGGTTATTTATGTTGATGTTATATGCACGAGTAGAACACAAGTGAGTTGTGGGCGATATAAGTCATACTGCCTACCAGCATGTCATACTTTGGTTCGGCGGCATTGTTGGACGAGACGACCCGGACCAACCTTACGCGTACGCTTATGCGAGACCGGTTCCCCCGACGTGCTTTGCACACAGGTGGCTTGCGGGCGACTGTCTCTCCAACTTTAGTTGAACCAAGTATGGCTACGGCCGGTCCTTGCGAAGGTTAAAACGGAGTCTATTTGACAAACTATCGTTGTGGTTTTGATGCGTAGGTGAGATTGGTTCTTGCTTAAGCCCGTAGCAGCCACGTAAAACTTGCAACAACAAAGTAGAGGACGTCTAACTTGTTTTTGCAGGGCATGTTGTGATGTGATATGGTCAAGACATGATGCTGAATTTTATTGTATGAGATGATCATGTTTTGTAACCGAGTTACCGACAACTGGCAGGAGCCTTATGGTTGTCGTTTTATTGTATGCAATGAAATCGCGATGTAATGCTTTACTTTATTACTAAGCGGTAGTGATAGTCGTGGAAGCATAAACTTGGCGAGACGACAACGATGCTACGATGGAGATCAAGGTGTCACACCGGTGACGATGGTGATCACGATGGTGCTTCGGAGATGGAGATCACAAGCACAAGATGATGATGGCCATATCATATCACTTATATTGATTGCATGTGATGTTTATCCTTTTATGCATCTTATCTTGCTTTGATTGACGGTAGCATTATAAGATGATCTCTCACTAAATTATCAAGAAGTGTTCTCCCTGAGTATGCACCGTTGCGAAAGTTCTTCGTGCTGAGACACCACGTGATGATCGGGTGTGATAGGTTCTACGTTCAAATACAACGGGTGCAAAACTGTTGCACACACGGAATACTCAGGTTATACTTGACGAGCCAAGCATATACAGATATGGCCTCGGAACATGGAGACCGAAAGGTCGAGCGTGAATCATATAGTAGATATGATCAACATAACGATGTTCACCATTGAAAACTACTCCATCTCACGTGATGATCGGTTATGGTTTAGTTGATTTGGATCACGTAATCACTTAGAGGATTAGAGGGATGTCTATCTACGTGGGAGTTCTTTAATTAATTTGATTAACTGAACTTAAATTTATCATGAAACTTAGTACCTGATTAGTATCTTGCTTGTTTATGTTTGATTGTAAATAGATGGCTCGTGTTGTTGTTCCGTTGAATTTTAATGCGTTCCTTGAGAAAGCAAAGTTGAAAGATGATGGTAGCAATTACACGGACTGGGTCCGTAACTTGAGGATTATCCTCATTGCTGCACAGAAGAATTACGTCCTGGAAGCGCCGCTGGGTGCCAGGCCTGCTGCAGGAGCAACGCCAGATGTTATGAACGTCTGGCAGAGCAAAGCTGATGACTACTCGATAGTTCAGTGTGCCATGCTTTACGGCTTAGAATCGGGACTTCAACGACGTTTTGAACGTCATGGAGCATATGAGATGTTCCAAGAGTTGAAGTTAATATTTCAAGCAAATGCCCGGATTGAGAGATATGATGTCTCCAATAAGTTCTATAGCTGCAAGATGGAGGAGAACAGTTCTGTCAGTGAGCATATACTCAAAATGTCTGGGTATAATAATCACTTGATTCAATTGGGAGTTAATCTTCCAGATGATTGCGTCATTGACAGAATTCTTCAATCACTGCCACCAAGCTACAAGAGCTTCGTGATGAACTATAATATGCAAGGGATGAACAAGACTATTCCCGAGCTCTTCGCAATGCTGAAAGCTGCGGAGGTAGAAATCAAGAAGGAGCATCAAGTGTTGATGGTCAACAAGACCACTAGTTTCAAGAAAAAGGGCAAAGGGAAGAAGAAGGGGAACTTCAAAAAGAACGGCAAGCAAGTTGCTACTCAAGAGAAGAAACCCAAACCTGGACCTAAGCCTGAAACTGAGTGCTTCTATTGCAAGCAGACTGGCCACTGGAAGCGGAACTGCCCCAAGTATTTGGCGAATAAGAAGGATGGCAAGGTGAACAAAGGTATATGTGATATACATGTTATTGATGTGTACCTTACTAATGCTCGCAGTAGCACCTGGGTATTTGATACTGGTTCTGTTGCTAATATTTGCAACTCGAAACAGGGACAACGGATTAAGCGAAGATTGGTTAAGGACGAGGTGACGATGCGCGTGGGAAACGGTTCCAAAGTCGATGTGATCGCAGTCGGCACGCTACCTCTACATCTACCTTCGGGATTAATATTAGACCTAAATAATTGTTATTTGGTGCCAGCGTTAAGCATGAACATTATATCTGGATCTTGTTTGATGCAAGACGGTTATTCATTTAAATCAGAGAATAATGGTTGTTCTATTTATATGATTAATATCTTTTATGGTCATGCACCCTTGAAGAGTGGTCTATTCTTGTTGAATCTCGATAGTAGTAACACACATATTCATAATGTTGAAGCCAAAAGATGCAGAGTTCCTAATGAGAGTGCAACTTATTTGTGGCACTGCCGTTTAGGTCATATCGGTGTAAAGCGCATGAAGAAACTCCATTCTGATGGACTTTTGGAACCACTTGATTATAAATCACTTGGTACTTGCGAACCGTGCCTTATGGGCAAGATGACCAAAACACCGTTCTCCGGTATTATGGAGAGAGCAACAGATTTGTTGGAAATCATACATACAGATGTATGTGGTCCGATGAATATTGAGGCTCGTGGCGGATATCGTTATTTTCTCACCTTCACAGATGATTTAAGCAGATATGGGTATATCTACTTAATGAAACATAAGTCTGAAACATTTGAAAAGTTCAAGGAATTTCAGAGTGAAGTTGAAAATCATCGTAACAAGAAAATAAAGTTTCTACGATCTGATCGTGGAGGAGAATATTTGAGTTACGAGTTTGGTGTACATTTGAAAAATTGTGGAATAGTTTCGCAACTCACGCCACCCGGAACACCACAGCGTAATGGTGTGTCCGAACGTCGTAATCATACTTTACTAGATATGGTGCGATCTATGATGTCTCTTACTGATTTACCGCTATCATTTTGGGGATACGCTCTAGAGACGGCCGCATTCACGTTAAATAGGGCACCATCAAAATCCGTTGAGACGACGCCTTATGAACTGTGGTTTGGCAAGAAACCAAAGTTGTCGTTTCTGAAAGTTTGGGGCTGCGATGCTTATGTGAAAAAGCTTCAACCTGATAAGCTCGAACCCAAATCAGAGAAATGTGTCTTCATAGGATATCCAAAGGAAACTATTGGATACACCTTCTATCACAGATCCGAAGGCAAGACTTTTGTTGCTAAATTCAGAAACTTTCTAGAGAAGGAGTTTCTCTCGAAAGAAGTGAGTGGGAGGAAAGTAGAACTTGACGAGGTAACTGTACCTGCTCCCTTATTGGAAAGTAGTACATCACAGAAAACTGTTTCAGTGACACCTACACCAGTTAGTGAGGAAGCTAATGATAATGATCATGAAACTTCAGATCAAGATACTACTGAACCTCGTAGATCAACCAGAGTGAGATCCGCACCAGAATGGTACGGTAATCCTGTTCTGGAAGTCATGCTACTAGATCATGATGAACCTACTAACTATGAAGAAGCGATGGTGAGCCCAGATTCCGCAAAATGGCTTGAAGCCATGAAATCTGAGATGGGATCCATGTATGAGAACAAAGTATGGACTTTGGTTGACTTGCCCGATGATCGGAAAGCAATTGAGAATAAATGGATCTTCAAGAAGAAGACTGACGCTGACGGTAATGTTACTGTCTACAAAGCTCGACTTGTCGCAAAAGGTTTTCGACAAGTTCAAGGGGTTGACTACGATGAGACCTTCTCACCCGTAGCGATGCTTAAGTCTGTCCGAATCATGTTAGCAATTGCCGCATTTTATGATTATGAAATTTGGCAGATGGATGTCAAAACTGCATTCCTGAATGGATTTCTGGAAGAAGAGTTGTATATGATGCAACCAGAAGGTTTTGTCGATCCAAAAGGAGCTAACAAAGTGTGCAAGCTCCAGCGATCCATTTATGGACTGGTGCAAGCCTCTCGGAGTTGGAATAAATGCTTTGATAGTGTGATCAAAGCATTTGGTTTTATACAGACTTTCGGAGAAGCCTGTATTTACAAGAAAGTGAGTGGGAGCTCTGTAGCATTTCTGATATTATATGTGGATGACATATTACTAATTGGAAATGATATAGAATTTCTGGATAGCATAAAGGGATACTTGAATAAGAGTTTTTCAATGAAAGACCTCGGTGAAGCTGCTTACATATTAGGCATAAAGATCTATAGAGATAGATCAAAACGCTTAATTGGACTTGCACAAACAACATACCTTGACAAAATTTTGAAGAAGTTCAAAATGGATCAAGCAAAGAAAGGATTCTTGCCTGTGTTACAAGGTGTGAAATTGAGTAAGACTCAATGCCCGACCACTACAGAAGATAGAGAGAATATGAAAGATGTTCCCTATGCATCAGCCATAGGATCTATCATGTATTCAATGCTGTGTACCAGACCCGATGTGTGCCTTGCTATAAGTCTAGCAGGGAGGTACCAAAGTAATCCAGGAGTGGATCACTGGACAGCGGTCAAGAACATCCTGAAATACCTGAAAAGGACTAAGGATATGTTTCTCGTATATGGAGGTGACAAAGAGCTCGTCGTAAATGGTTACGTTGATGCAAGCTTTGACACTGATCCGGACGATTCTAAATCGCAAATCGGATACGTGTTTACATTAAACGGTGGAGCTGTCAGTTGGTGCAGTTCTAAACAAAGCGTCGTAACGGGATCTACATGTGAAGCGGAGTACATAGCTGCTTCGGAAGCAGCGAACGAAGGAGTCTGGATGAAGGAGTTCATATCCGATATAGGTGTCATACCTAGTGCATCGGGTCCAATGAAAATCTTTTGTGACAATACTGGTGTAATTGCCTTGGCAAAGGAATCCAGATTTCACAAGAGAACCAAGCACATCAAGAGACGCTTCAATTCCATCCGGGATCTAGTCCAGGTGGGAGACATAGAGATTTGCATGATACATACGGATCTGAATGTTGCAGACCCGTTGACTAAGCCTCTTCCACGAGCAAAACTTGATCAGCACCAAGGCTCCATGGGTGTTAGAATCATTATAGTGTAATCTAGATTATTGACTCTAGTGCAAGTGGGACACTGAAGGAAATATGCCCTAGAGGCAATAATAAAGTTATTATTTATTTCCTTATAATCATGATAAATGTTTATTATTCATGCTAGAATTGTATTAACCGGAAACATAATACATGTGTGAATACATAGACAAACAAAGTGTCACTAGTATGCCTCTACTTTCCTAACCATGAACAGTGAGTTGTTATTTGATTAACGAGGTCACATCATTAGTTGAATGATCTGATTGACATGACCCATTCCATTAGCTTAGCACCCGATCATTTAGTATGTTGCTATTGCTTAATTCATGACTTATACATGTTCCTATAACTATGAGATTATGCAACTCCCGTTTTCCGGAGGAACACTTTGGGTGCTACCAAACGTCACAATGTAACTGGGTGATTATAAAGGAGCATTACAGGTGTCTCCAAAGGTAGATGTTGGGTTGGCGTATTTCGAGATTAGGATTTGTCACTCCGATTGTCGGAGAGGTATCTCTGGGCCCTCTTGGTAATGCACATCACATAAGCCTTGCAAGCATTGCAACTAATGAGTTAGTTGCGAGATGATGTATTACAGAACGAGTAAAGAGACTTGCCGGTAACGAGATTGAACTAGGTATTGGATACCGACGATCGAATCTCGGGCAAGTAACATACCGATGACAAAGGGAACAACGTATGTTGTTATGCGGTCTGACCGATAAAGATCTTCGTAGAATATGTAGGAGCCAATATGGGCATCCAGGTCCCGCTATTGGTTATTGACCGGAGACGTGTCTCGGTCATGTCTACATTGTTCTCGAACCCGTAGGGTCCGCACGCTTAAGGTTACGATGACAGTTATATTATGAGTTTATGCATTTTGATGTACCGAAGGTTGTTCGGAGTCCCAGATGTGATCACGGACATGACGAGGAGTCTCGAAATGGTCGAGACATAAAGATTGATATATTGGAAGCCTATGTTTGGATATCGGAAGTGTTCCGGGTGAAATCGGGATTTTACCGGAGTACCGGGAGGTTACCGGAACCCCCCGGGAGCTATATGGGCCTTAGTGGGCTTTAGTGGAAAGGAGAAAGGGGCAGCCCAAGGTGGCTGTGCGCATCCCCCCTTCCCCTAGTCCTATTAGGACTAGGAGAGGTGGCCGGCCCCCTCTCTCTCTTTCCCCCCTCAAGGAATCCTATTCCAACTAGGATTGGGGGGAATCCTACTCCCAGAGGGAGTAGGACTCTCCTGGCGCGCCCTCCCTTGGCCGGCCGGCCTCCCCCCCTCTAGTCCTTTATATACTGAGGTAGAGGCACCCTAGAACACACAAGTTGATCCACGCGATCTATTCCTTAGCCGTGTGCGGTGCCCCCTGCCACCATATTCCTCGATAATACTGTAGCGGAGTTTAGGCGAAGCCCTGCTGCTGTAGTGCATCAAGATCATCACCACGCCGTCGTGCTGACGGAATTCTTCCCCGACACTTTGCTGCATCGGAGTCCGAGGATCGTCATCGAGCTGAACGTGTGCTCGAACTCGGAGGTGTCGTAGTTTCGGTGCTTGATCGGTTGGATCGCGAAGACGTACGACTACTTCCTCTACGTTGTGTCAACGCTTCCGCAGTCGGTCTGCGTGGGTACGTAGACAACACTCTCCCCTCTCGTTGCTATGCATCACCATGATCTTGCGTGTGTGTAGGAAATTTTTTGAAATTACTACGAAACCCAACAAGAAGGACTTGGGCACTCCGTGTGCCCTTGCCATTGCATTTGCTGCATCGGTTTGAGTTCTCCACGGTGATACGTGGAAGTTACAAGTTGAGAAGCTTATTACTCTTGGGTGCTTGGTACCCTTGAAGTTGTTCCTCTTGGGTGCTTGGGCGCCCTAGACGGTTGAGGTCACCTCGGAGCCATATTTTATTCTAGTGAAGCTTCGTGGTGTCGTTGGGAACCTCCAATTAAGTTGTGGAGATAGCCCCAACCTTGGTAGTGTTCGGAGCTCAATCATTGTGGTGTAAAGCTCCGGGCAAGCGTCGGGGTCTCCAATTAGGTTGTGGAGATCGCCCCGAGAAATTTGTACGGGTTCGGTGACCGCCCTCAAGGGTCTCTTAGTGGAATCACGACATCTTGCATTGTGCGAGAGCGTGAGGAGATTACGTTGGCCCTAGTGGCTTCTTGGGGAGCATTGTGCATCCACACCGCTTGAAACGGAGATTAGCATCCGCAAGAGTGTGAACTTCGGGATACAACATCGTCTCCGCATGCCTCAGTTATCTCTTACCCGAGCCCTTTACTTATGCACTTTACTTTGTGATAGCCATATTGTTTCTTGTTATATATCTTTGTTGGGGAACGTAGCAGAAATTCAAAAAAATTCTACGCATCACCAAGATCAATCTATGGAGTAATCTAGCAACGAGAGAAAGGGGAGTGCATCTACATACCCTTGTAGATCGCTAAGCGGAAGCGTTGCAAGAACGTGGATGAAGGAGTCGTACTCGCAGCGATTTAGATCGCGGTTGATTCTGATCTAAGCACCGAACAACGGTGCCTCCGCGTTCAACACACGTACAGCCCGGGGATGTCTCCTCCTTCTTGATCCAGCAAGGGGAGAGGAGAAGTTGAGGGAGAACTCCGATAGCACGACGGCATGGTGGTGATGGAGCTCGTGGTTCTCCGGCAAGGCTTCGCCAAGCACTACGGAGGAGGAGGTGTTGGAGGAGGGAGAGGGCTGCGCCAGGGGAAGGGTGCGGCTGCCCTCTCTCTCTCTCTCACTATATATAGGGGGAAGGGAGGAGGGGGAGGCGCCCTAGGGTTCCCTAGGGGAGGGTCGGCGGCCATAGGGGAAACCCTAGATGGGTTTTGGCGCCCCCACCCCCTAGGAAACTTGCCCCCCAAGCCGGGAGAGGCGGCTGCCCTAGGGGTGGCGCCCCCACCTCTCCAGGTTACGTGAGATGGGGTGGGAGGGGCGCTCAGCCCCTTAGTGGGCCGATGTGCCCTCTCCCCTTGGCCCATAAGGCCCCCCAAAGCTTGTCGGGGCCTCCAAAACCCCTTTCGGACACGCTGGTCATCACCTGGTACCCCCGGAACAATTCCGGACTCCAATACCCTTTGTCCAATATACCGATCTTCACCTCCGGACCATTCCGGAGCTCCTCGTCATGTCCGGGATCTCATCCGGGACTCCGAACAACCTTCGGTAACCACATACTATTTCCCATAACAACTCTAGCGTCACCGAACCTTAAGTGTGTAGACCCTACGGGTTCAGGAACCATGCAGACATGACTGAGACGTTCTCTGTTCAATAACCAACAGCGGGATCTGGATACCCATGTTGGCTCCCACATGTTCCACGATGATCTCATCGGATGAACCCTGATGTCAAGGATTCAAGCAATCCCGTATGCAATTCCCTTTGTCTACCGGTATAGTACTTGCCCGAGATTCGATCGTCGGTATCCCGATACCTTGTTCAATCTCGTTACCAGCAAGTCTCTTTACTCGTTTCGTAACACATCATCCCGTGATCAACCCCTTGGTCACATTGTGCACATTATGATGATGTCCTACTGAGTGGGCCCAGAGATACCTCTCCGTCACACGGAGTGACAAATCCCAGTCTCGATTCGTGCCAACCCAACAGACACTTTCGGAGATACCTGTAGTGCACCTTTATAGCCATCCAGTTACATTGTGAAGTTTGGTACACCCAAAGCATTCCTATGGTATCCGGGAGTTGCACAATCTCATGGTCTAAGGAAATGATACTTGACATTAGAAAAGCTTTAGCATACGAACTACACTATCTTTGTGCGAGGCTTAGGGTTGGGTCTTGTCCATCACATCATTCTCCTAATGATGTGATCCCGTTATCAACGACATCCAATGTCCATGGTCAGGAAACCGTAACCATCTATTGATCAACGAGCTAGTCAACTAGAGGCTTACTAGGGACATGGTGTTGTCTATGTACCCACACATGTATCCGAGTTTCCTATCAATACAATTATAGCATGGATAATAAACGATTATCATGAACAAGGAAATATAATAATAATAACTAATTTATTATTGCCTCTAGGGCATATTTCCAACAATATTGCTATCACCTAGTTGTTTATCTTGCTTACCATAAGTTGTTGGTGCACATAGGTGAGCCTAGTTGTTGTAGGTTTTGTGCTTAACAAATTAACCGCTAGGTTTATTCCGCATTTGTTCAAGACTTAACCGTAATTATTTTAAAGCGCCTATTCACCCCCCCCCCTCTAGGCGACATCCACGATCTTTCACACTTTCTTCATATTGATGCCATAATCCTTCAGGGTTTGCTTCATCCAGAGAAGCTGAGCGCAGCAAGATCCAGCAGCAATGTATTCAGCCTCAGCAGTGGATAGTGATACATAGTTCTGCTTCTTTGAAGACCAATAGACAAGAGATCGTCCAAGAAAGAGGCAGGTGCCTGATGTATACTTGCGATCAACCTTGTCACCACCATAATCCGCATATGAGAATCCAACTAGATCAAATATTGAGCCCTTGGGATACCATAATCCTAGCGTTGGGGTCTAAGCCAAATATCGAAGTATTCGCTTCACCACGAGGTGATGCGATTCCTTTGGTGCCGCTTGGAATCAGGCACACATGCAAACACTAATCATTATATCTGGCCTAGATGCACATAAGTACAATAATGAAGCAATCATGGAGTGGTATACCTTTTGATCGAACTCTTTACCATTATCGTCGGAGCATAGATGACCTTTGGTTGGCATTGGCGTCGTGTATCCTTTGCAGTCTTGCATTCCAAACTTCTTCAGACAATCTTTGAGGTATTTATCTTGCGATATGAAGATGCCATTTCTCTATTGATGGATTTGAAGACCAAGGAAGAACTTCAGCTCCCCCATCATGAACATCTAATATTGCTCTTGCATCATATGCCCAAATTCGTCAATGTACCTTTGGTCAGTGCAGCCGAAGATAATGTCATCCACAAAGATTTGGCATACAAATAGTCCTCCATCATATTTCTTCGTGAAGAGGGTGGGATCCAGAGAACCAGGTTTGAAGCCTTTGCTCTTCAGGAAGTCTTTGAGAGTGTCATACCAAGTGCGAGGAGCTTGTCTGCGGCCATATAGAGCCTTGATGAGCTTTTAAACCATATCAGGACGCTTTGGATCTTCAAAACCAGGTGGTTGAGCTACATATACTTCTTCTTCAATCTTGCCGTTGAGGAAGGAACTTTTCACATCCATTTGGTACAGATGGATGTTGTTGTGGTTAGCATAGGCTAGCAATATGCAAATAGCTTCAAGCCTAGACATGGGAGAAAATGTCTAATAAAAATCAATTCCCTCTACTTGTGCATAACCTTGAGCAACGAGACGAGCTTTGTTCCTGACAACTTGTCCATATTCATCTTGTTTGTTGCGCTAGATCCATTTTGTGTTGATGATATTGCACTTGCAAGGATCAGGACACTTTACTAGCTCCTAGACATTATTGAGCTCAAATTGGTGAAGCTCTTCTTGCATAGCTTGAATCCATTTTGGTTCCATAAAGGCTTCATCAACTTTCTAAGGTTCGATATTCACATGAATGCAAAATGCCCATAGAAGTTCGCTAGTTGCGTAGCTCTTGATCGAGTGAGAGTACCAGGAGCCCTGATGCTATCTATGATCTTCTCAACATGAACTTCATTAGCGACCTGAGGATGAACAGGGCGAAGACTTTGCTCTTGCTGACTGTTTTCTTCATTTTCAGCATTGGCTTCAGACTGAGCATTGTCTTCATGTTGATTAGGCGCTGAAATGATGATTTCCTCTTCAGGCAGTTCCTCGGTGGGCATGATTTCTCCAGTGCCCATTAGTTTGATAGCTTCACTAGGTGAAGATTCATCTAGCACATTTGGCAGACACTCTCTTTGTGAGCCGTTAGTCTCATCGAACTACACATCTACGGTTTCGACCACTTTATAGTGAAAGAGGTTGAAGACATGGTAGGTGTGTGAATCCTTTTTGTAACCAAGCATAAAACCTTCATGTGCTTTCGGTGCAAATTTTGAAGTGTGATGTGGATCCTTGATCCAGCACCTGGCATCGAAGACTTTGAAATAGCTAACGTTTGGCTTCTTACCAGTCAGGAGTTCATAGGATGCCTTCTTGAAGAATTTGTGAAGATAAACTCTGAAAGGATCGATATGGTTGACTAGAGGGGGGGTGAATAGGCAACTGTAACACCCCAAAAATTTTAACCTTGTTTTATTAATTAAAAAATTTCCATGAAACTTAAACTTTGGTTTTCTGGATTTTCTTTTGATTTCAGAACCTTCATCCCTTTATTTTTATGGAGTTTTTACCTCAAGTGAAAAAACTTCCCAATTTTATTGGACTCCTATACTCTCTCGAATAAAACAATTCTTTTATCAGTAGGAGTATTTATAAAATTATTTTTCCCCTGAGCTTTATTTCTCTAATTTGGTTTTTCATAAGTTTAGGGTCCCATTTGCACTGCAACCCTTTGACTAATTTATTTAAAAATACCACCAAAATTTGGGGATGTCATGTGATGTGTTTAAATCACTTTTATATGAAAAGATATTTCATTCTTTGGATATTTTGAGCTCTGCATCAAATTTTCAAATCTGATCCAGTGAGCAATTTTTACACTACAACCTATTTAAATATTTCTATAAAACCTCTACCAAAATTTTGGGATGTCAGTAGGAGCATATTATTCCACTTTATGCAAAAACCCAGTGCTGCTCTTTGAAAATTTTGAGTGAATCATCCTCATCTTCATTCTGGTGCAACTTGGTGATTTGTACTGCAACCATCTTCTAACTTGCTCCTCTACCCATGATCTTTCTCCTACTTGTAGCACACCTTGCCAAACCCTTAAGTCCAGGAGATTGGACCCATTGGAAGATTTTTGGTCCATGCATTGATGCCATTTACCTTCTGTCCAGAACTGAAGATTTGCAAAACTTGCACTAGCAAGTTTCTTCTTTTGCCCAAATGACCTTACCACCCTCTTCTGCAATTAAAGAGACACTAGCCTGGAGAATTTGGCCACCCCAAGTAATGCCTAGGTGCCCCTGACATTATGAAAAACACCTTATGGGCATGATCAATTTTGGCATGATCTTTGTTTTGCACTGAGACCTTGCACCTCTGGGAAAGCTAACTTGTCCACTAAGCCTCTAGACGACTTTAACCTAGGTCTGTTAAACCCCAACCTCACCCGAGACCTCTAGCATGCCCTAGCATTTTGTTGAGCACGTCCCGTGCGTGCTCTGGGCGCGCCCAAAGCGCGCGTTTTGCACGTGCCGCGACCGAGCCGCCGCGTCTCGCCCCGCACCCGTTCTGGCCCTTGGCCAACCGCAGCCAGCACGCCACGTCTCCTTCTGCACCCCACGAGCACCGCAGCCCTCGCCACGTCTCCGGTAAGCCAGCAGCTAGCCGCCACTGCCGCCCGACAGCCCCTGCACTGGTCGGCGCCGCCCGAGCCGCTAGCGCTCGCCACCTACCCTCTCGAGCAATCCAAGCCTATCCCCTTGCTCGTCTGCAAGCGCTCGTCGCCGCCACGTCCTCCTGCAACAACAGAGAGGCGGTTCACCGGCAATCCTATCCGCGGCCGCCGCGAACCGACATGGCCACGCTATATAAGAGGCCCCCGAGCACGTCACGTTCCCCAGGCAGCCTCAAAACACTCCCCTAGTTCCCCTGTGGCAGCCAATCGCCTCGGGGAGGTCATCTTCCCCATCTCCGGCAACCGCAGCTGCCGCCACTGTCCCGGCCAGTCCGGCACCACCAGGGCCTCCCCCTCTCCACTCACTGCACCAACAACATCCTGCAGCACCCACGAGTCCATCCCCATGCCCGATTTTGGTCAGGAACCGCCGGAGTCAAAAGCCCACTCTGCCCAACGACCACCGTCCGCTGCGGAGCTCGCCGCCCGCAGCTCCGTCCACCCCAGAGACCAAAGCAACCACCGGAGTGACCACCTTGACCCCCTGAGCCCGCGGATGGCCACGGTTTCCCGAACGGTGCCGCCGTTCGCCGGTGAGCATCGCCGGAGTCCCGCCTCCGCTCGGGCAGTGGAAGAGGAGGGAGGAAAGACCAGTCAAACCTGACCAGTGGGCCCCCTGGACCCACTGTCAGTGACCAGCGCCGGTCCACGGAGGCGTAAGTGGAAACGTATTTCCAGAGTACGTCTACAACGTGTATCGTTTCCTTTTCTTTTTTCTGTTTTATTTAAAAACCAGTATATTAACTAAACTTTGTCTGGCTATAACTTTTTAAATATAACTCCAAATGAATTGATTCTTTTTCCTACCTCTCTCAAATTTAATCTACTTTATTTTAAGATTTATTTGAAAAAAAATTCAAAAAACCTTTTTGTGTTGTTTTGAAATTGTGTGTTAATTCAAATTTATTTAAAATAGGACTTTGGAGAGAGAGAAGCAAACTTTCAAAAGTTTTGGAGAGCACCTCACCCCTCCACAACTTGAAGGCAAGCATTCTGAACCCTGGCATAATATTTTGCATGCATTGTTTGACACGATTATGACACCACCTCAATACGTGGAACTCGTTATTTTATGTGGTGATGTGATCGTTTGCATAAATGCTCATTTGAAACTTCCTTGCTGTTGGAAATGGACATGCTTGTGATAATGATCATCCTCGTATGCCTTTTGTGCCTACCGGAAGGAAAACAGGAAAGTCTTTATCTTGGGTAGACCCGAGCTTTTCCCTAGTTCCTCGTCGAGACGAGTGTGTCCGGCATGGCATGAGGGGTATGATGAGTGGTGATTCTGTCCGTTGGATGAAATATATTCGTTATGCTAATCATGCAGGGAATACTTAAACCTCCTGAGTCGACAATAGATCGAGTCTTGTTCCAGTAACCCCCATACTTGTTTCGTACTACCACTTGTCTCTACAACAAGTAGGGTACGGTTCAGTAAGTCGTCAACCCCTTTCTAGCACACACCGTACAGAGAGGCCATGGTGGAAGATACCGGTTGTAGCTGGTAGGCAGGCAACCTGGTCCGGGGGCATGGGTGTTTCCGGTTGAGACCGAGAGGGGAGGCCACCCCTTAGAGCGCGAGATATAAATTTGATCCCATGCTACGCGAGGTTGTAGCCTCCCCACTTAGAGTTTTGCTTGACAGGCGTCGTGGGTGATTCCAGACACCGGTAAGTTAAGCTGGTGTGTGCAAGTTAGGTGTGTTTTCAACTAAAAGGCCGTAGATGGAATTAGTCTCGATAGACTAAAGGAATCTGTTACTCGTGGGTAAAGAGTACACCCTCTGCAGAGTTTAAACCTATTCGAATAGCCATGTCCATGGTTAAGGACTTCAGTCTGGGATAGGTCAAGTGTCGGTCTTAGTGTCGGTCTTCGGAGGAGAAACTGTTAAACCAAACTTGGATACTGATTTGTGACTTGTGAGGACCATGATTATTATTTTGTTATGGACTAGCCCATTATATTATTTGAATTATCGAGTATCCCTGGGATGGTTCTACCTCCTGGATATTCACTGTGATTATTTATAAGCCCTTTACGTGGTGTCGCTGAGACACCCGACTGTGGCATGCTTGTTATGTATTTACTTTATAAGCCCTTTATGTGGTGTCACTGAGACGCCCGACTGTGGCATGCTTGTTATTTATTTACTTTATAAGTCCTTTATGTGGTGTCGCTGAGACGCCCGACTGTGGCATGCTTGTTATGTATTTACTTTATAAGCCCTTTATGTGGTGTCGCTGAGACGCCCGACTGTGGCATGCTTGTTATTTATTTACTTTATAAGCCCTTTATGTGGTGTCGCTGAGACGCCCGACTATGGCATGCTTGTTATTTATTTTACTTTATAAGCCCTTTTTGTGGTGTCGCTCAGACGCCCGACTGAGGCATGCTCGTTATTTACTATCCTTTCAAGGCGTCGCTTCAGACACCTGATCGGTGCATTTTAAAACTACCATGTTATTGGATATTCATGTTGCATATAAATAACCTGCTTGCATGCATCAGAGATTTTATTTTATGACTGACGTTGTGAGCATAGAATATTTCAGTGCATGATTATCATTTATATTATACCTGTGTTCATAATGTCTGCGAGTACATTCAAAGTACTCACTAGCTTGTCCCTGGCTATTGTCTTGGCCAGATTTCTTGCGTGGAGAGGAGCGTTGCGATGACAGCCCCGGAACCTACGCATTGGTGACAGCAGCCTCGCGAAGATAGGAGTTATCCTGGTCAGCTGTTCCTGTGAGAAATGGAGTCCCATAGACACTGAGGATCCACAAACCGCTTCCGCCATCAACCACTAGAAACCATTTGTTGTACTTACAGGCCAGAATGGTCTTGTACTACATATTTTGTATTTTTGCTTGGAATTTCTGTATCAAGTTGGTGCCTCATCAGCTAACAGTAATCCTGGGGCTGGTGAGCACAACGGCCATTTTCTGGAATTTAATACCCGAAAAACCGATCGTGACAAACTTGGTATCAGAGTCAGGCTGACCATTGGCTAATCCTATCTTAGCCTGGTCAATAAACCTAGGTAAGCCAAACCACCAGACCTTAACCTAAACCCAGCCAAGCTTCTCGTGCAAGATAGCCACATAGTGACCCCGACACTTTTGGCAGTCGGTGCCCAACCTATCAACCTAGCCTGTCGATCACGCGCCAGTGACCGACGCCTATGATGTCTCATTCGCAAGCGTGCGAAGGAAGACTTAGTCCCCTTTTTCTATAAAAAGGGCACGCTCGCCCCAAACCCAGCACAGCACAGCCTCTACCCCAAACCGAGCCATAATGCCTGGCCCCGTAGTGCACAATGAGACCACAGCAACCAACCTCGGAGGTTTTGTGACCATACTCGCAAACCTCGCCCGTCGTACCTATGCGTTAGAAGAGCCCCCAGAATATGTTGTGTACCAAGGGTCCATGAGCGGCGAGAGCCGTCAATTCTGGGCCACTATGCACATCTACGGTAGGGGTCTGTCGCCAGAACGCCCCTACAGGTTCACTGGAAGGACAACTTCCTTCGAGCCACAAGCCATCCAGCTAGCTGCTCGAGAGGCTATAGTTCAACTCCGGCAGTTGTCGCCCAGAGTTAACTGTCGTTCGTTCTACTACTACCCCAGACGCGAAGGGCATGGTAGACCACCCCAGGTTGCCAACGGAGATCACGAGACGGATCCTGCGTTGTTGCACCTAGTACGCTATGTAAGTGCACTAGAGGAACTGTTCGATCAAATCACCATTGATCTGATCACAGCTCGTGGAGAGCTGGTTCGTCGAGCCCCGACGAGAGGAGAGGATGAGCCCGACGCCGACAGCCCAGTTGTGCTATTCGGACAACCAATCGAGACCTTGAGATCAGCCCCAGCCATCAACCAAGGCACTTTGATGACCCCAGAAGTGCTTCGTCACCTTTTGGGAGCACACTCCAACGGGATTATGGCCAACAATCCCCGCGATGGTCATCATCGCCACCCCGACCCTGCAGTCCCTCAACCACCTCCAGCTAATCCCGATGGTGAGACCCGTGGAGAAGCCTCGACGTCCTCAAGGCAGGCTCGTTTAGATATAAACGAGGTAGACTGAATCACCCGAGTAATGCCGAGTCTCAGTGTACCCTCGCTTTGTAATCGTGTGACCTCGTAAATTAACGCAACCTGTTGTTGTGCCTCTGTTTTAGATAGTAACCTTGCATAATTATGTCAGCACGCAGTTGCATATTTTTCCGGGCACAGCTACCAAAAACCACCCCGACAACCCCCACAGGGATACGTCACTTTAGTGAGATATGTATCTGTGGCTTTGACCCCGACCCTTGGAGCTGAGCTGGCAAATTAATTACCTTTCACCACGATAAAATGACCCAGCTTCAGTGCTATAAGAAGGACACCTCGTGACCTTGCCAAGCACCCCTCACCTTGTGCACCATCCTCACAACCATTTCTTGCCATGCCGAGCCCTAGTATTTATCTGAGAACCCCAGATGCAACCCCGGGTAGTTTTGTCAAAATATTGTGGGATTTTACCTGCAGTACCATGGGTTCCACCCAGCCACCCCAGTACGAGTTGTTCAAATCGAGGATCACCCCCTCCACCTCGAAATATTGGGCAGTAGTACACCTCCCTCCCGTAAATCCAAACCAAGACCCAACGGAAGTTTCCTTCATGGGGAAATCTATGCCAGCTCCACTAATGGCCATAGAAGCGGCTGCACACGAAGCACTTGCTCGCCTTCGATTCGCGGTACCCTATGCCAGTGAAAGAGGATATTATTACTTTCCGAGCCGTGCAGCACCCGGAGGAGTAACATCTTTTCCCGGTGGACGGATTGAGAGAGACCCAGTACTGGCCAACCTGGTCCAGTACGTCATCGCTCAAGAACGTTTAACCCAGCGAGTAATGGGTTATCTCCAGAGTCTCGCAGATTTAAATCCTCAGATCGCCATCGGCAGACCACTGAGGCCCGACCAGGAGAGTCACATTCATCGGCTGGTCAATCCACTTTCCCCAATAGAAGAGGAGTCCATCCCAGTACCAGAGACGTTTTCTCGGAACCCCGTCCAGTTACCGTTTGCATTATAGACGTCGCCGTTGTGTTTATTATTGCAACATTTATTTATGCATTGTAACTTATGCGTGGTACCCCGAGTTTGTGCGGCGAGTAAATTATTTAGTTTCTATTAATATGAGTAGTTCTGTTGCGGTTTGACCCTAATATATTACTATTGTTCTCTCGCGAAAAATCCTGGAGTGAGATTTCTTTTCCCTGAGTTGCTGCATCGTATATCTTCTCATGACATGGATTATTTTTATTCACGCAACACCACCACCACTCGAACACATGCAATGCTTGCAAAAAAACACGTAACCGTGGAGTATTTGTTTTTCAAAACAACTCTTAACAAATCTCGAGGATGAGATTTTTTTAAGGGGGGTAGTGTTGTAACACCCCAAAAAATTTAACCTTGTTTTATTAATTAAAAATTTCCAGGAAACTTAAACTTTGGTTTTCTGGATTTTCTTTTGATTTCAGAACCTTCTTCCCTTTATTTTTATGGAGTTTTTACCTCAAGTGAAAAAACTTCCCAATTTTATTGGACTCCTATACTCTCTCGAATAAAACAATTCTTTTATCAGTAGGAGTATTTATAAAATTATTTTTCCCCTGATTTCTCTAATTTGGTTTTTCATAAGTTTAGGGTCCCATTTGCACTGCAACCCTTTGACTAATTTATTTAAAAATACCACCAAAATTTGGGGATGTCATGTGATGTGTTTAAATCACTTTTATACAAAAAGATATTTCATTCTTTGGATATTTTGAGCTCTGCATCAAATTTTCAAATCTGGTCCAGTGAGCAATTTTTACACTACAACCTATTTAAATATTTCTATAAAACCTCTACCAAAATTTTGGGATGTCAGTAGGAGCATATTATTCCACTTTATGCAAAAACCCAGTGCTGCTCTTTGAAAATTTTGAGTGAATCATCCTCATCTTCATTCTGGTGCAACTTGGTGATTTGTACTGAAACCATCTTCTAACTTGCTCCTCTACCCATGATCTTTCTCCTACTGGTAGCACACCTTGCCAAACCCTTAAGTCCAGGAGATTGGACCCATTGGGAGATTTTTGGTCCATGCATTGATGCCATTTACCTTCTGTCCAGAACTAAAGGTTTGCAAAACTTGCACTAGCAAGTTTCTTCTTTTGCCCAAATGACCTTACCACCCTCTTCTGCAATTAAAGAGACACTAGCCTGGAGAATTTGGCCACCCCAAGTAATGCCTAGGTGCCCCTGACATTATGACAAACACCTTATGGGCATGATCAATTTTGGCATGTTCTTTGTTTTGCACTGAGACCTTGCACCTCTGGGAAAGCTAACTTGTCCACTAAGCCTCTAGATGACTTTAACCTAGGTATGTTAAACCCCAACCTCACCCGAGACCTCTAGCATGCCCTGGCATTTTGTCGAGCACGTCCCATGCGTGCTCTGGGCGCGCGTTTTGCACGTGCCGCGACTGAGCCGCCGCGTCTCGCCCCGCACCCGTTCTGGCCCTTGGCCAACCGCAGCCAGCACGCCACGTCTCCTTCTGCACCCCACGAGCACCGCAGCCCTCGCCACGTCTCCGGCAAGACAGTAGCTAGCCGCCACTGCCGCCCGACAGCCCCTGCACTGGTCGGCGCCGCCCGAGCCGCTAGCGCTCGCCACCTACCCTCTGGAGCAATCCAAGCCTATCCCCTCGCTCGTCTGCAAGCGCTCGTCGCCGCCACGTCCTCCTGCAGCAACAGAGAGGCGGTTCGCCGGCGATCCTATCCGCGGCCGCCGCGAACCTACATGGCCACGCTATATAAGAGGCCCCCGAGCACGTCTCGTTCCCCAGGCAGCCTCAAAACACTCTCCTAGTTCCCCTGTGGCAGCCAATCGACCCGGGGAGGTCTTCTTCCCCATCTCCGGCAACCGCAGCCGCCGCCACTGTCCCGGCCATTCCGGCGCCACCAGGGCCTCCTCCTCTCCACTCACTGCACCAACAACATCCTGCAGCACCCACGAGTCCATCCCCATGCCCGATTTTGGTCAGGAACCGCCGGAGTCAAAAGCCCACTCTGCCCGATGACCACCGTCCGCTGCGGAGCTCGCCGCCGGCAGCTCCGTCCACCCTAGAGACCAAAGCGACCACCGGAGTGACCATATCAACCCCCTGAGCCCGCAGATGGCCTCAGTTTCCCGAACGGTGCCGCCGTTCGCCGGCGAGCATCGCCGGAGTCCCGCCTCCGCTCGGGCAGTGGAAGAGGAGGGAGGAAAGACCAGTCAAACCTGACCACTGGGCCCCCTGGACCCATTGTCAGTGACCAGCGCCGGTCCACGGAGGCGTAAGTGGAAACGTATTTCCAGAGTACGTCTTCAACGTGTATCGTTTCCTTTTCTTTTTTCTGTTTTATTTAAAAACCAGTATATTGACTAAACTTTGTCTGGCTATAACTTTTTAAATATAACTCCAAATGAATTGATTCTTTTTCCTACCTCTCTAAAATTTAATCTAGTTTATTTTAAGATTTATTTGAAAAAAATTCAAACAACTTTTTTGTGCTGTTTTGAAATTGTGTGTTGATTCAAATTTATTTAAAATAGGACTTTGGAGAGAGAAGCAAACTTTCAAAAGTTTTGGAGAGCACCTCACCTCTCCACAACTTGAAGGCAAGCATTCTGAACCCTGGCATAATATTTGGCATGCATTGTTTGACACGATTATGACACCACCTCAATACGTGGAACTCGTTATTTTATGTGGTGATGTGATCGTTTGCATAAATGCTCATTTGAAACTTCCTTGTTGTTGGAAATGGACTTGCTTGTGATAATGATCATCCTCGTATGCCTTTCGTGCCTACCGGAAGGAAAACGGGAAAGTCTCTGTGTTGGGTAGACCCGAGCTTGTCCCTAGTTCCTCGTCGAGACGAGTGTGTCCAGCATGGCATGAGGGGTATGATGAGTGGTGATTCTGTCTGTTGGATGAAATATATTCGTTATGCTAATCATGCAGGGAATACTTAAACCTCCTGAGTCGACAATAGATCGAGTCTTGTTCCAGTAACCCCCATACTTGTTTCGTACTACCACTTGTCTCTACAACAAGTAGGGTATGGTTCAGTAAGTCGTCAACCCCTTTCTAGCACACATCGTACAGAGAGGCCATGGTGGAAGATACCGGTTGTAGCTGGTAGGCAGGCCACCTGGTCCGGGGGCATGGGTGTTTCCGGTTGAGACCGAGAGGGGAGGCCACCCCTTAGAGCGCGCGATATAAATTTGATCCCATGCTACGCGAGGTTGTATCCTCCCCACTTAGAGTTTTGCTTGACAGGCGTCGTGGGTGATTCCAGACACCGGTAAGTTAAGTTGGTGTGTGCAAGTTAGGTGTGTTTTCAACTAAAAGGCCGTAGATGGAATTAGTCTCGATAGACTAAAGGAATCCATTACTCGTGGGTAAAGAGTACACCCTCTGCAGAGTTTAAACCTATTCGAATAGCCATGTCCATGGTTAAGGACTTCAGTCTAGGATAGGTCAAGTGTCGGTCTTAGTGTCGGTCTTCGGAGGAGAAACTGTTAAACCAAACTTGGATACTGACTTGTGACTTGTGAGGACCATGATTATTATTTTGTTATGGACTAACCCGCTATATTATTTTAATTATCGAGTATCCCTGGGATGGTTCTACCTCCTGGATATTCACTGTGATTATTTATAAGCCCTTTACGTGGTGTCGCTGAGACGCCCGACTGTGGCATGCTTGTTATGTATTTACTTTATAAGCCCTTTATGTGGTGTCGCTGAGACGCCCGACTGTGGCATGCTTGTTATTTATTTACTTTATAAGCCCTTTATGTGGTGTCGCTGAGACGCCCGACTGTGGCATGCTTGTTATTTATTTACTTTATAAGCCCTTTATGTGGTGTCGCTGAGACGCCCGACTGTGGCATGCTTGTTATGTATTTACTTTATAAGCCCTTTATGTGGTGTCGCTGAGACGCCCGACTGTGGCATGCTTGTTATTTATTTACTTTATAAGCCATTTATGTGGTGTCGCTGAGACGCCCGACTATGGCATGCTTGTTATTTATTTTACTTTATAATCCCTTTTTGTGGTGTCGCTCAGACGCCCGACTGAGGCACGCTCGTTATTTACTATCCTTTCGAGGCGTCACTTCAGACACCTGATCGGTGCATTTTAAAACTACCCTGTTATTGCATATTCATGTTGCATATAAATAACCTGCTTGCATGCATCAGAGATTTTATTTTATGACTGACGTTGTGAGCATAGAATATTTCAGTGCATGATTATCATTTATATTATACCTGTGTTCATAATGTCTGTGAGTACATTCAAAGTACTCACTGGCTTGTCCCTGGCTATTGTCTTGGCCAGATTTCTTGCGTGGAGAGGAGCGTTGCGATGACAGCCCCGGAACCTACGCATTGGTGACAGCAGCCTCGCGAAGATAGGAGTTATCCTGGTCAGCTGTTCCTGTGAGAAATGGAGTCCCATAGACACTGAGGATCCACAAACCGCTTCCGCCATCAACCACTAGAAACCATTTGTTGTACTTACAGGCCAGAATGGTCTTGTACTACATATTTTGTATTTTTGCTTGGAATTTCTGTATCAAGTTGGTGCCTCATCAGCTAACAGTAATCCTGGGGCTGGTGAACACAACGGCCATTTTCTGGAATTTAATACCCGAAAAACCGGTCATGACAGCAACTAACAAATTTTAATCTTTTCTTTAACAATTTAAACCTTGCGACAAAATAGGTTGTCTAGATATGCAACTAAGTGGACAACCTATATGATGCAATGACAACTAGCACACAAGCAAGCAATAGATATAGCACAAGTAAGCTTGCAAAAGTAAAGGCACGAAATAACCAAGAGTGGAGCCGGTGAAGACGAGGATGTGTTACCGAAGTTCCTTCCTTTTAAGGGGAAGTACGTCTCCGTTAGAGCGGTGTGGAGGCACAATGCTCCCCAAGAAGCCACTAGGGCCACCGTAATCTCCTCACGCCCTCACACAATGCGAGATCCCGTGATTCCACTATTGGTGCCCTTGAAGGCGGCGGCCGAACCTTTACAAACAAGGTTGGGGCAATCTCCACAACACTTGGAGGCTCCCAACACCACCACGAAGCTTCACCACAATGGAGTATGGCTTCGAGGTGACATCAACCGTCTAGGGTGCTCAAACACCCAAGAGTAACAAGATCCGTAGGGATAAGTGGGGGGAATCGAATATCTCTTGGTGGAAGTGTAGATCGGTCCCTTGTCACCCAATCCTGAGCAAATCAACAAGTTTGATTGGCTAGGGAGAGAGATCGGGCCAAAATGGAGCTTGGAGCAACAATGGAGCTTAGAGATGGAAGAGGTAGTCAACTAGAGGTAGGAGACGCCCCTTTTATAGTTATGGAAGAGATCCAACCGTTATCCACATGTTCAGCCTGCGACATCGGTACTACCGCTCCAGGAGCGCGGTACTACCGCAAGGCCATGCGGTACTACCATGGACGGCCACGGTACTTCCGCGGCAGCAGTAGTGGCCGGGACTAGCCTGACTGAGTGCAGTACTACCGCTTGCGCGGTACTATCGCTCCCCCTTGCGGTACTACCGCAAGGCAAGAAAGTCAAAGCCTACGAAGAGCGCGGATGAAATAAAATACATCCGTGCCTACTTCCGCTGAAAATGAAACAGTGCAAAAACTCCGACGCGGTACTACCGCGCACTAGGCGCGGTACTACCGTTGAGGCGCGGATGTAAAAAGAATACATCCGCTCCTACTACCGCGACGCAGCGGTACTAGGTATGAGGGCCACGGTATTACGACTCCTGGGGAGCGGTACTACCGTGGCCACCCGCGGTACTACCGCGCATGACGTGCGGTACTAACATGCGGGCGCGGATGTAAAAAATTACATCTGCCCCTACTACCGTACCGGAGCAGCACTAGGCCTGGGAGCTATGGTACTAAGGCTCCAGAGGAGCGGTACTACCGTGACCCCCAGCGGTACTACCGCAGGTGCTTGCGGTACTACCGCTCCATAGAGCTGTACTACCGTAAGTACAGCAGTAGCCGTCAGATTAAGCACAACTAGGAGAACGGAGAGACGCTGCAAAGTGCAAAGGAAAGGAAGGACATGTGTACATGTTGATTCCACCCGAACCTTTCCGACGTGGACCCCTCTTAATAGTACGGATCTCCTACGACTCAAAACCACCAAAGAGAAACGTAGAACAACGCCGTCTTCAATAATCTTCGAGGGGCACCGAATCGTCTCGTGCCTAGTGATGAAGCGTCTGAGAAACTCAAGGCACACGATTAGTCCGCAAAAGCATTGTCATCAATCACCAAAACACCTAAGGGGTAAATATGCCCTTACAATCTCCCCTTATTGGTGGATTGATGACAATACGGGATTTGCACATAGATGAGATAATATAGGGCAAAGGCAAACCCCACCTCTCTAGAACATAGACGGGCTCCCCCTAGATGTGTGCAATCTAGATAGATGCTTTGGACTGCATAGCACACAAACTAGGATCAACACTCCCCCTATATTTTAGAGACAAAGGCACGATAACTAACATCTAAGCAGAGCATGGCACAAAGGTAGCACAATATATCACAAGCTCGCTAAGATAGATTGAGTGCATATGTATTACACCATATGAAGAAAAAGCAACTCAAACGAGGTTCAAACGAGAACGAGAAAGCAGCAAACACACCAAACACGAATGACGACACCCGACTCGCAAATCCCTACACTCTCTCCCCCTTTGGCATCGAGACGCCAAAAAGGCAGAGAGGACACCTACACACAAGAGGTGGCTCAAGCAGGGAACTCATCCCAACCCTTTCCGTCGGACTCCTCGGCAGCAGGGATGGTCTCCTCGACGTCCTCCTTAGAATCAGTCCACCTGTAGCCTTGCTTCTCCATCCACTCGGCCTCTGGAGTGATGTGATCCTCAGAACCACCAGACACGTCCTCGTTATACAGCTGCAAGATCTTCTTGTCCCGGTGGCGACTCTCCTTAGATGCCACGTGAGTCCTGTACTGCCCCTTGGCTTGCATGCAGAAAAGAGTCTTCATCTTGTCCTTCAGCTTCTTGGCCCACGAAGGCATAGAGGAACTCTGGGAAGGCCTAGCAGCATGGCCCTCAGCAACATCCTCGGCGCCAGCATCCTCCTCATCAACGGCAGCCCTAGCAGCAGACGCCTCAGCACGAGTAGTAGTGTTGGCCCAGTTGGGCTTGACACGGAGACAGATGGGATCATGGTGAATCCAGTCTGGAGCAAGGAACTCCTCACCAGGGAACATCTTCTCCCAAATCTTCGAGATCAGCAGCAACAGATAGGGCCCATAGATAGGCACCTTGCGGTTGAACACCGCAAACCGAAGCTCACACCACATGATGTGTGAGACATCAAGTGGCTGAGTCTGAGACAAACGAGCCTCCTCGCAAATGAGCATCATATCCACCATATAGGCATGAACATTGTCCTTGTCACCAATGCGAGGGAACAAGGAGTTGCGGAAGATGCGATACATGATATCCAGAAAAGAGTTGAGCACAAACCCCGTATTGCCATTGGGAAGCGCCTTCTCAACATAGTATGGCTAAAGCTTGTCCTTGTTAGCAGACTCAGAATTAGCATGGGGGCGAACACCCACGGGAGTGTTGAGCCCGTCATCAGGAACGTGGAGCAAATCCATGAACTCCTTCCAGGTAGCAGACAGCTTACGGCCATTGGTCATCCAGGTCATCCTCCGCTCCTCATTAGAGTGAAAGTATACTGAGGCAAAGAATTGACAGATAAGCTCAGGGTCATAGTCAAGGTGAAAGGATATCATATGCTCAATACCAAACTGCTCTACCAAGTCCAGAGCCTCTCCAAAGTAATCACGGAACTTGTCCTTCCTCATGTGATGCATTTCAATCCATTTCACATCCACGTAGGTATTCTGCTTGTTTTTGATGACATCCAGATAGATGTTAGTCTGTTGCTTGTTCCAAAACAGCTCACAACCTTTGACAGAAGAATGTGGGTTCACATACGGGTGGAGTTGCCTGAGACGGACGTACTCAGATTGGGGTATCTCGTCCATGCCCTTAGCGGGCTCCTTGTTCTTGCTAGCTGATGTCTTGACATGGCGCTTGGGGGCAGAGGAGCCCTCTGGTGCTTCACCTGGGTTGCGCAGACGCTTGGAGCCAGTGTCACAACTGGGATCGGAACGGCGAGAGCCACCACCTGAGACACAAACGCAAAACACCAACGAAACGCAAAGAGGATCAATGCGAAGACCACGGCAAAGCACAAGAAACACATAGAAAGTATACGTGAAAGTTGCCATGAGATAGATGTGAGCCATGGTAGTACTGCCAGAGCCTGCGGTACTAAAATATTAGTACCACTCTAGGTCGCGGTAGTACCGTGCGAGGTCACGGTAGTACCGTGGTTGGAGCAGTAGTAAGGTTTTAGTGCCGCAGTGAGCGCGGTAGTACCGCGCTAGACGGGCAGTAGTACCGGAGAAGCGGTAGTTCCGCGCCAGACGGGCGGTAGTACCGCGTCGTGTCAGATCCAAACGTCAGTTTGAATCTGAAAAGAACCGCGAAACCACGGCGGCGCTACGGTGATCAAATCTAGCACAGGACAAAAATACAAGTATAATTCCTATGCAAAGCTACTCTCCTTCATCCTACTCTTGCATAGAAAGAGCCTAAGAATCTCTAGAACACACAAGTCTCCCCCAAAAACCTAGAGGCAAAGAATTCAACAAAATGAGAAGAGGTTTGGGAAAGACCTTGGTCCATAGCAAGAGCACGTGGTGGGGAATGATCCCACTGGACGGAATCACGGGAGGGCAGCCGGAGGAGGAGATCCGGCGACGAACGCCGGCTCCGATCTTGAGCGTGGGAGAGAGAGAGATGACGTGGGGAGGGGAACTGTGAATGGGTATGGGGGAGTTAGAACTCCCCCTGCCCGTCCTAATCCCCATGCGCCCATGCCGGCGCAGTAGTACCGCATATCATCGCGGTAGTACCGCTCGGGCGGAAGTACCGCTCACCCAGGCGGCAGTAAAAAATTACTGCCGCGTGGGGGCGGTAGTACCGTGCTCCCCACACGCGGTAGTACCGTGGCTGGCTGCGGTAGTACCATAGCTGGCCGCGGTAGTACCATGAGCTCAAGACACAGCAGGTTTCAACACGAGAAGAAGGTATTTTCAAGGAAACTTTTCACACAAAGGATACCACAGGAACACGCACAAACCAAAGGCAGAAAGACAACAAGAAACCACCATGCGACACAACCTCTCAAAAGGAGAGGGCGGTGGTCGGAGCCACCTATGTTTGAGTTAGATGGTATGGCACCACGAAGAATTATCCTTGGGCCCATGACCAAAACTCGTCTTTGAAGCACAAGTACCATCAAAAATGGCTAATGTGAAAGAGTTGATCTATTTATGCATAATGGGGGGAGGGAAAGTTCATTGAGAGAACAACACTCCCCCTATGTCCATGCCTACACCTAAACTAGACAACAAGTTGAGTGTGGTGAGGGGTGCAAGGCTTCAAGTCACATTGCTCGAATCAATGATATTTAGCTCATGCCTTAACTCGCGAAATCTTGCTTCATCCAAGGGCTTCGTGAAAATATCTGCAAGGTTATCATGAGTGTTGACATACTTGAGCTCAATCTCCCCTGGCCTAATGTGATCCCGGATGAAGTGATACCGAATCTCAATATGCTTCGTCTTGAAGTGTTGCACCGGGTTGAGAGAAATCTTGATGGCACTTTCATTATCACACCAAAGAGGCACTTTGTCACAAGTGACACCGTACTCCTTTAAATTTTTCCTCATCCATAAGAGTTGTGCACAACTACTACCGGCCGCCACATATTCCGCTTCGGTGGACGAGAGAGACACGCAACTTTGCTTCTTAGAAGACCAACTCACCAAAGAGCAACCAAGAAATTGGCACCCTCCGGAGGTGGACTTCCTATCCACTTTGTCTCCCGCCCAATCGGAATCCGTATATCCTTCAAGCTTGAAGTTTGCCCCTCTTGTATACCAAAAGCCAAAGTTTGGGGTATGAGCCAAATATCGAAAGATTCGCTTGACCGCCACATAGTGACTTTCCTTCGGTGCGGCTTGAAACCGTGCACACATTCCCACACTCAACGTGATATCCGGTCTAGATGCACAAAGGTAAAGCAAGGAGCCAATCATGGAGCGATATACCTTTTGATCCACCGCTTTACCATTGGGATCAATGTCAAGTTGGCACTTGGTAGGCATTGGAGTAGAAGCCGGCTTGACATCACTTAGCTTGAATCTTTTTAGCATGTCTTGAGTATATTTGGCTTGGTTGATGAAGGTTCCTTCTCTTCTTTGTTTGATATCAAAACCAATGAAGAACTTCAACTCTCCCATCGAAGACATCTTGAACTTGGAGGTCATGAGAGTGGCAAATTCCTCATTGAAAGCTTTGTTAGGGGAACCAAAGATAATATCATCAACATATAGTTGGCATACAAACAACTCCCCTTTGACCTTCTTAGTAAAAAGAGTGGGATCGATTTGCCCCACCTCAAATCCACGATCTTGTAACAACTCGGTAAGGTGGTCATACCACGCACGTGGGGCTTGTTTAAGGCCATAGAGTGCCTTATCGAGTTGATACACATGATCCGGGAAGTAGGGGTCCTCGAACCCAGGGGGTTGCTTTACATAGACCAACTCATTAATAGGACCATTAAGAAAAGCACTTTTCACATCCATTTGTTGCAACTTAAAGTTGTGATGGGAAGCATAAGCAATCAACAAATGAATGGATTCAAGGCGAGCAACGGGAGCAAAGGTTTCACCATAGTCGATACCCTCGACTTGGGAGTATCCTTGTGCTACCAATCTTGCCTTGTTGCGAATGATGTTCCCATGAGCATCTTGCTTGTTCTTGAAAATCCACTTGGTTCCAATGACGTTGTGGTTCCCCGATGGCCTTGGCACCAATCTCCACACCTTGTTGTACTCGAAGTTATTGAGTTCTTCATGCATGGCATTGAGCCAATCCGAGTCTTCGAGCGCCTCATAGACCTTTTGGGGTTCAACACAAGAGACAAACGCGTGATGTTCACAATAGTTTGCCAATTGTCTACGAGTGCTTACCCCCTTTCTTAGGCTTCCAACCACATTCTCCATGAGATGGCCTTTGGTGGTGAGTTTGGAAGCAATCTTCGCGGCACGACGCTCTAATTCCTCCTCGGATGTGGAAGGAGGAGGGTTGACTTGATTATCTTGAGCGCCGCCTTGAGCTTGTTCTTGATCTTGAGCTTGCTCATGAACTTGAACTTGCTCGAGGGGAAGAACTTGACCTTGGGCATCATTTGGAGGTTCACCACCATCTTGAGATTGATCTTGCCCTTGATCTTGTTCATGAGGTTGAGGGCCTTCACTTTGTTCTTCAGAAGCGTGTGGGTCTTGAGTAGGTGATGGCTCCACTTGAGTGGAGCATTGTCCTTCTCCTTCGGCCACAAGGGGTTCCTCAATGGGTAGAATATGACCAATACCCATTCTTCTTATGGCTTGGGGAGGAATTTCATCACCTACATCACAAGTACCACTTTGCTCCACTTGGGAGCCGTTATTTTCATCAAACTCCATGTTACACGTCTCCTCAATGAGTCCGGTGGACTTGTTGAGAACACGGTAAGCATGAGAGTTTGTAGCATAACCAACAAATATGCCCTCATAAGCTCTAGCCTCAAATTTAGACAAACGAACACCTTTCTTGAGAATGAAACACTTACACCCGAACACCCGGAAGTACTTGAGATTGGGCTTGTTTCCGGTGAGTATCTCATAAGGAGTCTTGTTCAAGCCTTTGCGGAGATAGAGCCGATTGGATGCATGACATGCGGTGTTGATGGCTTCGGCCCAAAAGTTGTATGGAGACTTGAACTCCGCCATCATGGTCCTTGCCGCATCCATCAACGTCCGGTTCTTCCTCTCCACAACACCATTTTGTTGAGGGGTATATGGTGCAGAATATTGATGCTTGATCCCCTCATCACTAAGAAACTCATCCAAGGTGTAGTTCTTGAAATCGATGCCGTTGTCACTTCTTATTGTCAAGATCTTTGCATTATGTTGACGTTGAGCTTCATTTGCAAAGTCGATGATGGTTTGTTGAGTCTCACTCTTCCTCTTGAAGAAGTATACCCAAGTGTATCTTGAATAATCATCCACAATCACCAAGCAATACTAACCCCCAAGACTATCAAAGGATGGAGGCCCAAATAGGTCCATGTGTAGGAGCTCCAAGGGTCTCTTCGAGTAGATGATAGTCGTGGGAGGGTGAGCCGTCTCATGAAGCTTTCCTTCGATACAAGCACTGCAAGCACGATCTTTGGCAAAACTAACATTTGTTAGTCCATGGACATGGTCCCCCTTGAGAAGACTTTGCAAAGATCTCATATTGACGTGGGCTAAATGGCGATGCCAAAGCCACCCCACGTCAACTTTAGCCATTAGGCATGTCGCGGTCTTAGTGGGTCGCTCCGAAAAGTTTATCACATAGAGACCGTTCTCGACATGCCCAACAAAGGCTACTTTAAGAGTCTTGCTCCACAAGAGGGCCACGGTATCAATGTCAAAGAAAGTGGCAAAGCCGATGAGTGCAAGTTGACGAACGGAAAGTAAATTGTATGCAAGGGACTCAACAAGCATGACTTTCTCGATCGTTAGATCATGAGAAATGACAACCTTGCCAAGACCCAATACCTTAGAATGTGAGGCATCACCCCACTCTACATTGGTGGGCATAGATGGGATCTTTTGCACATCCACCACCAAGTCCTTGCTCCCGGTCATATGATTTGTTGCTCCACTATCGAGCAACCATGATCCCCCACCGGAAGAAAACACCTACAAGAGATCAATGCTTGGTTTTAGGTACCCATTTATTAATGGGTCCTTTGATGTTAGTAACGAGGGTCTTAGGAACCCAAATAGACCATTCAATGTACTCATAAGAAGAACCAACAAATTTAGCATAGACATGCCCATCACTAGCACGGCACAACACATAAGAGGGGTTAAAGTCGCCGGCTTTGTTGGGAGAGATGGCTTTGCCCCTTTTGGCATCACCACTCTTCGCATTGTTCTTCTTCTCCTTAGGAGCACCCTCTCCCTCCTTCACAAAAGTTTTCTTAAGCGGGGGAGGTCGTTTGGTCTTGTTATTCTTCTTCTCGTTCTTCTTCTTGTTCTTGGACTTGGGTGAGAACCCAACTCCCTCCTTGCCCACAACTTCCTTTTGATTGCTCAAAAGGTCATTTAGGTTCTTCTCACCTTGTATGCATGACACAAGACCTTTCTCGAGTTGTTCCTTCAACTTGGCATTCTCCTCCACAAGATGCACACGCTCACAACACGGGTTAGTAGCATTTGCATTATCAATTAAGACCATGTGAGGAAATGTGGCCTTTTCCTTGGTTAGCTTAACTTGGAGTTGAGCATGAGACTCCTTGAGGTTTGCATGAGCACCTTTCAAGACCTTATGGGCCTTGTCAAGTACATCAAACTCCTCCTTGAGTCTAGCATGATCAACCCCAAGTTTAGACTTCTCGGAAGTTAGTACATGAGACACAACAAGAGCATGATCAAGATCTTTCTTTAATTTGGCATGGTCATCGTTGTGTGACTCCTCAAGAGCCAAACGATGCCCACGCTCTTCCTCAAGAGCATTAGAGAGATCCGATATCTCATCGGCATAGTCACGACTATGACCTTCCATCTTAGAGATGGTTTCTTCGTGAGCCTCGATCATGTCATTGGCTTCACCAAGTTGTTCCAAGAGAGCAACGAAGTGCTTCTTGGATTTCCCCTTGAGCTTACTCATGAAGGACTCAAATTCATTTACCTCCTCATTAGACCCCTTACCATCATCAAAGCCAACCGTCGAAGAAGGATTAGGAATAATGGTGGTTTTGATGTTGGGGGTTACCTTGTTGGTGGCTTTAGCCATGAGACACTTGGCGGTGATGTTCTCGTTGGGTGAATCGAAGAGAGACACCCGGGGAGTTGTGGCAATGGCAACGGATGCCATGGCCATTGCTTCACTATCTTCATCATCATCGTCATCCTCATGGTATTCTTCTAGAACCACCAACCCACGAGTAGGAGTCTTCTTCGTGAAGTTGTTCTTGTTGGGGAAGGACTTGGCCTTGTCTTTTCGGATGAACTTGCCACCATTGTCTTCCCGCTTCTCGTAAGGACAATCCGCAACGAAATGGCTCACATTGCCATAGTTGAAACAAGTTCTAACTCGTTGCTTGCCCTTGAGGCCACTTGAGTTGTTCTTGTTGAAGTTGGGTCTTCTATTCTTCTTGATCCAAAATTTTCTTGAGGCAAGAGCCATGTGCTCATGATAATCATATTTCGTGTCTTCGGGGTTGCTCTCCTCATCTCCTTCTTCTTCCTCTTCTTCCACACTAACCTTGGCCTTCAAGGCAAGGTTGGGCTTCTTTGCCCTTTGAGAATGGAGCACTGCATTGTCGGCGGTCTTGTCCAAGATGCTCATTGCAACAAACTCATCCAACACTTCACTTGAGGTCATGGAGTGGAAGTCCGGTCTTTGACAAATGACGGAGGACATGGCCTTGTTGTAGGGCATCATGGCCTTGAGGAACTTGCGCTTGATCCAATTGTCATCCATGTCCTTGCTCCCATGATCTCGTAGTGAGATCGCGAGTTTGGTCACTCTTCGAAAGAGCTCACAGGGTTCTTCATCTTCTTTCATTGCAAACTCATCGGCTTCATCTTGTACCACTTCATAGTTGGAGCATTGAATGCTAGCACTTCCTCGATAGAGAGACACAACGCATTGCCACGCATCTTTGGCCATGGCATGAGGTCGAAGGTGAGGGAGATCTTCGGGAAGGATTGCATCTTGGATGATGAAGAGAGCACTCTCATTGAATTGATTATCCACGGCTTCTCGAGGGGTGAAGTTGTTTGGGTCATGTGGATAGAAACCTTCTTCAATGATTCTCCAAAGGTTAGTATTCACATGTTTTAAATGTCGCTTGAAACGATACACCCAAGAATCAAAATCCTCATTTTTCACAATCTTAGGAGGAGGACCGGCATGATTTAAATGAGTAGAGGGAATCGGTCCTCCATAAATTGGAGGTTCCACATGGGAAAAGATGCCGGTGCCATTTCTACCACTAGTAGAAGGACTCTTTTCACGGTTAGCTTCCCCCTTGTCGGAGGTAGCATCCGTCACCTTGTTAGTGGGATCACCCACTTTCATCGGCGAGGTGAACAGTTTAAGCCCTTCGAGAAATTTAGTAAGCATGCTTTCAACCTTGGTCGTCATGGAGTCTTTCAATGTGTCTAGAGCCACATTGAATTCCTCACGAGAGACCGAGGTTCCCCCATCGGCCGTAGACGAGATAGGATTCACACCGGAGTGCTCCTCCGCACCGTCTGTGGTGTCAACCATACTCTTCGGACGGTAAAGTCCTTAATAAAGAGACGAGGCTCTGATACCAATTGAAAGGATCGATATGGTTGACTAGAGGGGGGTGAATAGGCAACTAACAAATTTTAATCTTTTCTTTAACAATTTAAACCTTGCAACAAAATAGGTTGTCTAGATATGCAACTAAGTGGACAACCTATATGATGCAATGATAACTAGCACACAAGCAAGCAATAGATACAACACAAGTAAGCTTGCAAAAGTAAAGGCACGAAATAACCAAGAGTGGAGCCGGTGAAGACGAGGATGTGTTACCGAAGTTCCTTCCTTTTAATGGGAAGTACGTCTCCGTTAGAGCGGTGTGGAGGCACAATGCTCCCCAAGAGGCCACTAGGGCCACCGTAATCTCCTCACGCCCTCACACAATGCGAGATGCCGTGATTCCACTATTGGTGCCCTTGAAGGCGGCGACCAAACCTTTACAAACAAGGTTGGGGCAATCTCCACAACACTTGGAGGCTCCCAACACCACCACGAAGCTTCACCACAATGGAGTATGGCTTCGAGGTGACCTCAACCGTCTAGGGTGCTCAAACACCCAAGAGTAACAAGATCCGCTAGGGATAAGTGGGAGGAATCGAATATCTCGTGGTGGAAGTGTAGATCGGGCCCTTGTCACCCAATCCCGAGCAAATCAACAAGTTTGATTGGCTAGGGAGAGAGATCGGGCCAAAATGGAGCTTGGAGCAACAATGGAGCTTAGAGATGGAAGAGGTAGTCAACTAGAGGTAGGAGACGCCCCTTTTATAGTTATGGAAGAGATCCAACCGTTATCCACATGTTCAGCCTGCAACATGCGGTACTACCGCTCCAGGAGCGCAGTCCTACCGCAAGGCCACACGGTACTGCTGTGGAGGACCACGGTACTTCCGCGGCAGCAGCAAAGGCCGGGACTAGCCTGACTGAGTGCAGTACTACCGCTTGCGTGGTACTACCACTCCCCCTTGCGGTACTACCGCAAGGCAGGAAAGTCAAAGCCTACGAAGAGCGCGGATGAAATAAAATACATCCGTGTCTACTTCCGCTGAAAATGAAACAGTGCAAAAACTTCGACGCGATACTACCGCATACTAGGCGCGGTACTATCGTTGAGGCGCGGATGTAAAAAGAATACATCCGCTCATACTACCGCGATGCAGTGGTACTAGGTATGAGGGCCACGGTATTACGACTCCTGGGGAGCGGTACTACCGTGGCCACCCGCGGTACTACCGGGCATGACGTGCGGTACTACCGTGCGGGCGCGGATGTAAAAAATTACATCCGCCCCTACTACCGTACCGGAGCAGCAGTAGGCCTGGGAGCTACGGTACTAAGGCTCCAGAGGAGCGGTACTACCGTGACCCCCAACGGTACTACCGCAGGTGCTTGCGGTACTACCGCTCCATAGAGCAGTACTACCGCAAGTACAGCAGTAGCCGTCAGATTAAGCACAACTAGGATAACGGAGAGACGCTCCAAAGTGCAAAGGAAAGGAAGGACATGTGTACGTGTTGATTCCACCCGAACCTTTCCGACGCGGACCCCCTCTTAATAGTATGGCCCTCCTACGACTCAAAACCACCAAAGAGAAACGTAGAACAACGCCGTCTTCAATAATCTTCGAGGGGCACCGAATCGTCTCGTGCCTAGATGAAGCGTCTAAGAAACTCAAGGCCCACGATTAGTCCGCAAAAGCATTGTCATCAATCACCAAAACACCTAAGGGGTAAATATGCCCTTACAATCTCCCCCTTTTTGGTGGATTGATGACAATACGGGATTTGCACATAGATGAGATAATATAGGGCAAAGGCAAACCCCACCTCTCTAGAACATAGACGGGCTCCCCCTAGATGTGTGCAATCTAGATAGATGCTTTGAACTGCATAGCACACAAACTAGGATCAACACTCCCCCTATATTTTAGAGACAAACCCCGTCTTGCCATTGGGAAGCGCCTTCTCAACATAGTATGGCTGAAGCTTGTCCTTGTTAGCAGACTCAGAATTAGCATGGGGGCGAACACCCACGGGAGTGTTGAGCCCGTCATCAGGAACGTGGAGCAAATCCATGAACACCTTCCAGGTAGCAGACAGCTTACGGCCATTGGTCATCCAGGTCATCCTCTACTCCTCATCAGAGTGAAAGTATATTAAGGCAAAGAACTGACAGATAAGCTCAGGGTCATACTCAAGGTGAAAGGATATCATATGCTCAATACCAAACTGCTCTACCAAGTTCAGAGCCTCTCCAAAGTAATCACGGAACTTGTCCTTCCTCATGTGATGCATTTCAATCCATTTCACATCCACGTAGGTATTCTTCTTGTTTTTTATGACATCCAGATAGATGTTAGTCTGTTGCTTGTTCCAAAACAGCTCACAACCTTTGACAGAAGAACGTGGGTTCACATACGGGTGGAGTTGCCTGAGACGGATGTACTCAGATTGGGGTATCTCGTCCATGCCCTTAGCGGGCTCCTTGTTCTTGCTAGCTGATGTCTTGACATGGCGCTTGGGGGCAGAGGAGCCCTCTGGTGCTTCACCTGGGTTGCGCAGACGCTTGGAGCCAGTGTCACAACTGGGATTGGAATGGCGAGAGCCACCACCTGAGACACAAACGCAAAACACCAAGAAAACGCAAAGAGGATCAATGCGAAGACCACGGCAAAGCACAAGAAACACATAGAAAGTATACGTGAAAGTTGCCATGAGATAGATGTGAGCCACGGTAGTACTGCCAGAGCATGCGGTACTAAAATATTAGTACCGCTCCAGGTCACGGTAGTACCGTGCGAGGTCACGGTAGTACCGTGGTTGGAGCAGTAGTAAGGTTTTAGTGCCGCAGTGAGCGCGGTAGTACCGCGCCAGACGGGCGGTAGTACCGGACAAGCGGTAGTTCCGTGCTAGATGGGCGGAAGTACCACGTCGTGTCAGATCCAAACGTCAGTTCGAATCTGAAAAGAACCGCGAAACCACGGCGGCGCTACGGTGATCAAATCTAGCACAGGACAAAAATACAAGTATAATTCCTACGCAAAGCTACTCTCCTTCATCCTACTCTTGCATGGAAAGAGCCTAAGAAAGCGTTGCAACGAGAGAAAGGAGAGTGCATCTACATACCCTTGTAGATCGCTAAGCGGAAGCGTTGCAAGAACGCGGATGAAGGAGTCGTACTCGCAGCGATTCAGATCACGGTTGATTCCGATCTAATCACCGAACAACGGTGCCTCCGCGTTCAACACACGTACAGCCCGGGGACGTCTCCTCCTTCTTGATCTAGCAAGGGGAGAGGAGAAGTTGAGGGAGAACTCCGACAGCACGACGGCATGGTGGTGATGGAGCTCGTGGTTCTCCGGCAGGGCTTCGCCAAGCACTACGGAGGAGGAGGAGGTGTTGGAGGAGGGAGAGGGTTGCGCCAGGGGAAGGGTGCGGCTGCCCTCTCTCTCTCTCACTATATATAGGGGGAAGGGAGGATGGGGAGGCGCCCTAGGGTTCCCTAGGGGAGGGGCGGCGGCCATAGGGGAAACCCTAGATGGGTTTTGGCGCCCCCACCCCCTAGGAAACTTGCCCCCCAAGCCGGGAGGGGCGGCTGCCCTAGGGGTGGCGCCCCCACCTCTCCAGGTTACATGAGATGGGGAGGGAGGGGCGCTCAGCCCCTTAGTGGGCTTATGTGCCCTCTCCCCTTGTCCCATAAGGCCCCCCAAAGCTTGCCGGGGCCTCCGAAACCCCTTTCGGACACGCTGGTCATCACCTGGTACCCCCGGAACAAATCCGGACTCCAATACCCTTCGTCCAATATACCGATCTTCACCTTCGGACCATTCCGGAGCTCCTCGCCATGTCCGAGATCTCATCCGGGACTCCGAACAACCTTCGGTAACCACATACTATTTCCCATAACAACTATAGCGTCACCGAACCTTAAGTGTGTAGACCCTACGGGTTCGGGAACCATGCAGACATGACTGAGACATTCTCTGGTCAATAACCAATAGCGGGATCTAGATACCCATGTTGTCTCTCACATGTTCCACGATGATCTCATCAGATGAACCACGATGTCAAGGATTCAAGCAATCTCGTATGCAATTCCCTTTGTCTACCGGTATAGTACTTGCCCGAGATTCGATCGTCGGTATCCCGATACCTTGTTCAATCTCGTTACCGGCAAGTCTCTTTACTCGTTCTGTAACGCATCATCCCGTGATCAACCCCTTGGTCACATTGTGCACATTATGATGATGTCCTACCGAGTGGGCCCAGAGATACCTCTCCGTCACACGGAGTGACAAATCCCAGTCTCGATTCGTGCCAACCCAACAGACACTTTCAGAGATACCCGTAGTGCACCTTTATAGCCACCCAGTTACGTTGTGACGTTTGGTACACCCAAAGCATTCCTACGGTATCTGGGAGTTGCACAATCTCATGGTCTAAGGAAATGATACTTGACATTAGAAAAGCTTTAGCATACGAACTACACGATCTTTGTGCTAGGCTTAGGATTGGGTCTTGTCCACCACATCATTCTCCTAATGATGTGATCCCGTTATCAACGACATCCAATGTCCATGGTCAGGAAACCGTAACCATCTGTTGATCAATGAGCTAGTCAACTAGAGGCTTACTAGGGACATGGTGTTGTCTATGTACCCACACATGTATCCGAGTTTCCTATCAATACAATTATAGCATGGATAATAAACGATTATCATGAACAAGGAAATATAATAATAATAATAACTAATTTATTATTGCCTCTAGGGCATATTTCCAACAATATTGCTATCACCTAGTTGTTTATCTTGCTTAGCATAAGTTGTTGGTGCACATAGGTGAGCCTAGTTGTTGTAGGTTTTGTGCTTAACAAATTAACCGCTAGGTTTATTCCGCATTTGTTCAAGCCTTAACCGTAATTATTTTAAAGCGCCTATTCACCCCCCCCCCTCTAGGCGACATCCACGATCTTTCACACTTTCTTCATATTGATGCCATAATCCTTCAGGGTTTGCTTCATCCAAAGAAGCTGAGCGCAGCAAGATCCAGCAGCAATGTATTCAGCCTCAGCAGTGGATAGTGATACATAGTTCTGCTTCTTTGAAGACCAATAGACAAGAGATCGTCCAAGAAAGTGACAGGTGCCTGATGTATACTTGCGATCAACCTTGTCACCACCATAATCCGCATATGAGAATCCAACTAGATCAAATATTGAGCCCTTGGGATACCATAATCCTAGAGTTGGGGTGTGAGCCAAATATCGAAGTATTCGCTTCACCGCGAGGTGATGCGATTCCTTTGGTGCCGCTTGGAATCAGGCACACATGCAAACACTAATCATTATATCCGGCCTAGATGCACATAAGTACAATAATGAAGCAATCATGGAGTGGTATACCTTTTGATCGAACTCTTTACCATTATCGTCGGAGCATAGATGACCTTTGGTTGGCATTGGCGTCGTGTATCCTTTGCAGTCTTGCATTCCAAACTTCTTCAGACAATCTTTGAGGTATTTATCTTGCGATATGAAGATGCCATTTCTCTATTGACGGATTTGAAGACCAAGGAAGAACTTCAGCTCTCCCATCATGAACATCTAATATTGCTATTGCATTATATGCCCAAATTCGTCAATGTATCTTTGGTCAGTGCAGCCGAAGATAATGTCATCCACAAAGATTTGGCATAAAAATAGTCCTCCATCATATTTCTTCATGAAGAGGGTGGGATCCAGAGAACCAGGTTTGAAGCCTTTGCTCTTCAGGAAGTCTTTGAGAATGTCATACCAAGTGCGAGGAGCTTTTCTGCGGCCATATAGAGCCTTGATGAGCTTTTAAACCATATTAGGACGTTTTGGATCTTCAAAACCAGGTGGTTGAGCTACATATACTTCTTCAATCTTGTCGTTGAGGAAGGAACTTTTCACATCCATTTGGTACAGATGGATGTTGTTGTGGTTAGCATAGGCTAGCAATATGCAAATAGCTTCAAGCCTAGCCACGGGAGAAAATGTCTAATCAAAATCAATTCCCTCTACTTGTGTATAACCTTGAGCAACGAGACGAGCTTTGTTCCTGACAAATTGTCCATATTCATCTTGTTTGTTGCGCTAGATCCATTTTGTGTTGATGATATTGCGCTTGCGAGGATCAGGACACTTTACTAGCTCCTAGACATTATTGAGCTCAAACTGGTGAAGCTCTTCTTGCATAGCTTGAATCCATTTTGGTTCCATAAAGGCTTCATCAACTTTCTAAGGTTCGATATTCACATGAATGCAAAATGCCCATAGAAGTTCGCTAGTTGCGTAGCTCTTGATCGAGTGAGAGTACCAGGAGCCCTGATGCTATCTATGATCTTCTCAACATGAACTTCATTAGCGACCTGAGGATGAACAGGGCGAAGACTTTGCTCTTGCTGACTGTTTTCTTCATTTTCAGCATTGGCTTCAGACTGAGCATTGTCTTCATGTTGATTAGGCGTTGAAATGATGATTTCTTCTTCAAGCAGTTCCTCGGTGGGCATGATTTCTCCAGTGCCCATTAGCTTGATAGCTTCACTAGGTGAAGATTCATCTAGCACATTTGGCAGACACTCTCTTTGTGAGCCGTTAGTCTCATCGAACTACACATCTACGGTTTCGACCACTTTATAGTGAAAGAGGTTGAAGACATGGTAGGTGTGTGAATCCTTTTTGTAACCAAGCATAAAACCTTCATGTGCTTTCGGTGCAAATTTTGAAGTGTGATGTGGATCCTTGATCCAGCACCTGGCATCAAAGACTTTGAAATAGCTAACGTTTGGCTTCTTACCAGTCAGGAGTTCATAGGATGCCTTCTTGAAGAATTTGTGAAGATAAACTTTGTTGATGATATGGCATGCAGTATCAATGGCTTCAGTCCAGAACTTTCTTGGAGTCTTGTACTCATCAAGCATCGTACGAGCGATCTCAATGAGGATCCTGTTCTTGCGCTCCACGACACCATTCTGCTGAGGTGTGTATGGGGCAGAGAACTCATGAGTGATGCCCATTCTATCAAGATAAGTGTCGAGGCATGTGTTCTTGAACTCAGTTCCATTTTCACTTCTGATGTGCTTGATCTTGATGCCATAGTTGGTCATGGCGCAATTGGCAAATCGTCTGAAGACATCCTACACTTCAATAGAGAATTATGTGCACCCAGGTATATCTAGAATAATCATCAACGATCACGAAGCCATATAAGCAAGCAGTAGTGGTAAGAGTAGAGTAGCGAGTAGGGCCAAATAAGTCCATGTGAAGAAGCTCGAAGGGACGTGATGTAGTCATGATTATCTTCGAGGGATGCTTGGCCCTAGACATCTTCCCGGCTTCACAAGCACCACATAAATGATCCTTCTTGAACTTGACGCCCTCGATGCCAGTGATATGCTTCTTCTTCACGAGAGTGTGCAAGTTCCTCATGCCCGCATGTACTAGCCTTCGATGCCAAAGCCAACACTCTGAAGCTTTTGCTAGAAGACATACGGCGAGCTGTGGTTCTGCGGAGAAATCTACCATATACAGATCACCTCTTCGATAACCTTCGAAGACTAGAGATTTGTCAGTTTCCATAAGCACAAGATAACAAAAAATTCCAAATATCACAATCATGTTTGTATCACAAAGCATTGAGGCTGACATTAAGTTGTATCCAAGGGATTCAACAAGCATCACTTTCTCCATGTGTTGATCCTTTGAGATAGCAACTCTACCTAGACCCAATACCTTGCTTTTACCACTAACGGCAAATGTGATATGACTTTTAGTAGATGGACGTAGGGTTGAATCCATGAGAAGACTTCGATCACCAGTCATGTGGTTAGTGCATCCACTATCGATTATCCACTCAGTAGCTTTCAGAGTCATACCCTACAGTATAGTTAGCTGGATAGGCTTCACCAAGAGTATTGTGAAGCACAAACATGTAACGAACAAGCATACTATCAAAGTTAAGGTTCTTGGATGGTAAGATAGGATGCACGTCAAGAAACCAAGGGACGAAATAAATGGTAAGACCATTTTGTCATTTTATCTTGCGTCCCACAAGATGTTTTAGGTCTCCAGCATTTGCTTTAGAAGTCAATAATTTCCGGCTAGAGACCTTTCCTTGCAAGAGAAGTTAGTTCTTCTTAACCACCTGCATCTTCAGGGGTGGCTTAGAAGCAATGAGTCTAAGTGCAGCATCTGAGAACTTAGGCTTTGGAGCCCTAGCAAATAGTTTTGCAGGAGGTGAATAGTACTCAAATGAATATGCAGAAAAGTTCTTTGATTTGTGAACATAGCGGTTAGATGAAACATGCTCATATTCATGAATTTGATGATAATTTTCCTGCAAAACATTGGCGTTAGGGTGACCTTGTGAGGTCCTCTGTCTATATGAAGCCTTTGGGCCATATGAAGCCTTTGGTCTGGGGTTTGCCTTCTTCCCTGGTGGTGTCATGATGACATTCACAGGAAGCTTTTCAAGAAGACTTTTCGGAACCCAGATATTCTTCATTGGTGACCCATTCCTGCAGTTAGTTCCAATAAACTTGGCAAACACTTCACCGTTCTGATTCTTGAACAACTTATAGTTTGAGTCAAATGACTCATCAATGACAATAGGGTTAGCACAAGTGAAGCCAGATAAGGTGGATGGATCTACTGAAGGGCCCTTCGCAGCAACCCATGTGGTATCGGGGTACTGCTCAGGCTTCTAGTAAGAACCATCAACATTCATTTTCCTCTCGAAACCAACACCCTCTTTCCTAGGGTTTCGGTTCAGAATTTGTTTCTTGAGGACATCGCATAGTGTTTGATGCCCTTTGAGACTTTTGAACAGGCCAGTCTCTAGCAATGTCTTCAACCTAGCATTCTCATCAGCAATAGCAGTGGTTTCCTCAGAAGAGGGGTTAGTTACCACATCAACAGTTGAAGATATTGCAACTTCAGAAGCACTAGAACATTCAGCAATAGAGACAACATTGTCATGCTCAAGACATTTTAAACAAGGTGGCACAAAATCTTCCTGAGCGGAACTGATCTGTTGAGCGAGTAGTGAATCGTTCTCTTTTTGAAGATCTTCATGAGATGCTCTCGGTTTCTCTAGATCTTGCTTCCTTTGGAGATAATCATAGCAAAACTTCTCATGAGTGACTGAGAGGGTTTCATGAGGACTTTCAAGCTTTGTGTACTTAACGTGAAGATTTTTTATGTCTTCAATTAAGGACTGAGTTCGATTCATTTCCTCATCCAACAGGTCATCACTTTTGTCTAGCAATTTTTGAATGTGTTTCATAGCAGTTTGTTGTTCAGTTGTAATTTTAGCAAGAGTCTTATAGCTGGGTTTGGATTCACATTCACAGTCATCTTCACTGGAGGTTTAAAAGTAAGCATCGTGTGAGTTTACCTTGGCACCACGTGCCATGAAGCAGTACGTTGGAGCAGAGTCGTCCTCATCATTGGCTTCATCATCAGTGGCGTGACCGTTGTCTTCAATGTTGAAGATGGACTTGGCAAAGAATGTCGAAGCCAGAGCCAGGCTTGCCATGCCTGAATCAGACTCCTCCTCAGACTCCACCCTCAGAAGCAGACTCCTCCTCTGAATCCATCTCCTTGCCAATGAACGCACGAGCCTTGCCACATGAACTTTTCATGTGATACGAAGACTTTGATGAAGACTTGAAACAAGACTTTGAAGATTTCTTCTTCTTCTTGTCGTCAGAATCATATTCCTTGCTCTTCTTCTTTTTCTTGGATTCCTTGTCCCATTGAGGACATTCAGATATGTAGTGTCCAGGCTTCTTGCACTTGTGGCATGTTCCGTTCTTGTAGTCACAAGAGGAAGCCTCATTATTTCTTAAGCTGGATCTTGAAGACTTTCCGAAGCGATTCTTCTTGAAGAACTTTTGGAACTTTCTCACAAGCATTGCTAGATCTTTGCCAATGTCTTCAGGATCACCAGAACTGCAGTCAGACTCTTCTTCAGATGAGGAAAAAGCTTTTGTCTTCAAAGCACGGGATCGGCCATAGTTAGGGCCATAGATATCTATCTTCTCAGATAGCTGGAACTCATGTGTATTGAGCCTCTCAAGTATGTCATACGGATCAAGACCTTTGAAGTCAGGGTGTTCTTGAATCATCAGGGCCAAAGTGTCAAATGAGCTGTCAAGTGATCTCAGTAGCTTCTTCATAATTGCATGCTTGGTGAGCTCATTTGTGATATCAGTGAGGTGATTGAAAGTGAGCTGGACATTCTCATTGTCATTTCTCTTGAAGCGGTTGAAGAGATTGTGAAGAACATCAATCCTTGAGTCTCTCTAAGTTGAGATGCCTTCGTTGACCTTGGAGAGCCAGTCCCAGACTAGTTTACAGTTTCCAGAGCACTCACATGGCCATACTGTCCTTTGGTCAGATGACCACAGATGATGTTCTTGGCGGTCGAGTCCAGTTGCACGAACCTCTTGACATCAGCAGCGGTGACACCTTCACCGACCTTGGGAACGTCTATCTTGATGACATACCAGAGGTCGATGTCAATGGCTTCAAGGTGCATACGCATCTTATTCTTCCAGTAGGGGTAATCAGTGCCATCCAAGACTGGGCACGCATCGGAGACCTGGATTATCCCTATAGTCGACATATCTAAAACTCCAGGTGGTTAAACCGTATCACACAGAACAAGGAAGCACCTTGCTCTAATACCAATTGAAAGTGCTAGTTATCGACTAGAGGGGGGTGAATAGGCAATTTTTATGAAAGTCTTCAAAACACGAAGTCTTTGAAGACAAATAATCAAAATGAACCTATATGATATGCAGCGGAAGATGAACTACACTAGACGAGCCATAGTTATGTAAGCAATATAGTGAAAGCAAGAATACTAATAGCAGCTAGGTAGTATGGATCGGAATGGAAGACAGTATGAAGCCAAACAGATAATAGTCTTTACACAGTGAAGTCAAACAGATCAGGCGTGCAAGCAATGACTTCACGAAGACAAACTGAAATGTAAATGAGTTGGAAGATAGAACCAGGAGCTTGATGAAGACAAGGATTTGGTAGAACAATTCCAGTTACTGTGACAACTGTATGTCTGGTTAGGGAGGCTGAGATTGATCTTAGAAGACCGCGTCTTCACCTTATTCCCCTTGAGCTAAGGACACCCAGTCCTCGCCCAATTACTCTGGTAAGTCTTCAAGGTAGACTTTCAAACCTTCACAGACTCCGTTCACTAGCGATCCACAATGACTCTTGGATGCTCAGAACACGATGCCTAACCGGCTGGAGGATGCACAATCCTCAAGTGTAACAAGTCTTCAGGTCACGCAGACAGAAAGACTTCAGTGATGCCTAACACTCTTTGGCTCTGGGTGTTTCGGGTTTTGTCCTCTGATACGTCTCCAACGTATCTATAATTTTCGATTGTTCCATGCTATTACATTATCCATCTTGGATGTTTTATATGCATTCATACTTTTTTATATGATTTTTGGGACTAACCTATTAACCTAGAGCCCAGTGCCAGCTTCTGTTTTTTCCTTATTTTTGAGTTTTACATAAAAGGAATACCAAACGGAGTCCAATTGACGTGTCAATTTTTGATGATTTTTTATGGACCAAAAGAAGCCCCCGGAGTAAAAGAGTTGGGCCAGAAGAGTCACGAGCAGTCCATGAGGGTGGAGGGAGCGCCCACCCCCTGGGCGCGTCCCCCTATCTCGTGGACGACTCGGAGACCCCCCTCACATGAAACCGACGCCAAAAATTCCTATAAATACAGAAACCCCCAGAAAGAAACCTAGATCGGGATTTCCGCCGCTGCAAGCCTCTGTAGCCACTGAAAACCAATCTAGACCCGTTCTGGCACCCTGCCAGAGGGGGGATCCATCACCGGTGGTCATCTTCATCATCCCGGCGCTCAACATGACGAGGAGGGAGTAGTTCACCCTCGGGATTGAGGGTATGTATCAGTAGCTATGTGTTTGATCTCTCTCTCTCTCTCTCTCTCTCGTGTTCTTGATATGGAAAGATCTTGATGTATCGTGAGCTTTGCTATTATAGTTGGATATTATGATGTTTCTCCCCCTCTACTCTTTTGTAATGGATTGAGTTTTCCCTTTGAATTTATCTTATCGGATTGAGTCTTTAAGGATTTGAGAACACTTGATGTATGTCTTGCATGTGCTTATCTGTGGTGACAAATGGGATATTCACGTGATCTACTTGATGTATGTTTTGGTGATCAACTTGCGGGTTCAGTGACCTTGTGAACTTATGCATAGGGGTTGGCACACGTTTTCGTCTTGACTCTCCGGTAGAAACTTTGGGGCACTCTTTGAAGTTCTTTGTGTTGGTTGAATAGATGAATCTGAGATTGTGTGATGCATATCGTATAATCATACCCACGGATACTTGAGGTGACATTGGAGTATCTAGGTGACATTAGGTTTTGGTTGATTTGTGTCTTAAGGTGTTATTCTAGTACGAACTCTAGGATAGATCGAACGGAAAGAATAGCTTCGTGTCATTTTACTACGGACTCTTGAATACACCGATCAGAAAGAATAACTTTGAGGTGGTTCCATACCCTACAATAATCTCTTCGTTTGTTCTCCGCTATTGGTGACTTTGGAGTGACTCGTTGTTGCATGTTGAGGGACTGTTATATGATCCAATTATGTTATTATTGTTGAGAGTACTTGCACTAGTAAAAGTATGAACCCTAGGCCTTGTTTCAACGCATTGCAATACCGTTTTAGCTCACTTTTATCATTAGTTACCTTGCTGTTTCTATAATTTCATATTACAAAAACCTATATCTACTATCCATATTGCACTTGTATCACCATCTCTTCGCCGAACTAGTGCACCTATACAATTTACCGTTGTATTGGGTGTGTTGGGGACACAAGAGACTCTTTGTTATTTGGTTGCAGGGTTGTTTGAGAGAGACCATCATCATCCTACGTCTCCCACGGATTGATAAAACTTAGGTCATCCACTTGAGGGAAATTTGCTACTGTCCTACAAACCTCTGCACTTGGAGGCCCAACAACGTCTACAAGAAGAAGGTTGTGTAGTAGACCTCATCCTCGCAAGGATCTCTCTCTCTCAAAGGCTTCGGAGGTGGGTTGCTCTCAAACGACAAAAGCCGTGCACTAACTCTGATCAGCCACCAATTTATGGTGTAGGGGGGTGGGCTATTTATAGCCTTGAGGCAACCCGACATGATATGTCCGAAATGACCGTGAGTCACTAAGGAACCGACATGTGTCCAACGATCGGATTTCAAACACACGCGACAGCTTGGCTTGGGCTACAAGCAAAGCTGACTCATCCAACTCTGGATAAGATTTGCTCTCATTATCTTCGCTCGAAGACATAGGATTTTGGTTGAGCATCATTTCAGTCATCTGACTTTGTTCTCTTGGACCCCACTTAACAGTACGGTGGTTCCTATGACTCAAGAAAGAAGAAAAGGAAAGTACGAAAGAAACTATGTCTTCGCACTCCATAGTCTTCAAGTGAATGTTTTCATCGTCATTATCTTCAACGTGAATGTCTTCAGGAACCACCATTGTATTCAATGTCTTCATACATTTTTAGGGATCATCTTTGGTGGGTAAACCGAATCAATGAGGGACTACTACCCGTGTTATCCTGCAATTCTCACAAACACATTAGTCCCTCAACCACGTTTGTCGTCAATACTCCAAAACCAACTAGGGGTGGCACTAGATGCACTTACAACCTCCATGTCGTGTCTCCAAACACAATACTCTCAACAGAGGGACGGCATCGAGGACGCCGCTATCGCGTCGGTCCAACTCCAAACCTAGGCTTTCACCCCGAGACATCAACCAAACCGGAATGAAGTGAGTACGGTGTCGACACACCTCGGCAATGCCTCCAAGGAGGGAAACGACACCCACGGGCACCGTCGTCGCCGGCCCCGACTGAAGACGGATACAGACTTTTGTTTGTAACGTCGCACACCATCCTCCTCGCCCATCGGAATGGAACCACTGTCCACGTTGTTCACATCGCCGCCGCTGTGGCAATTCAATGTCGTGGCCGATGCGTCATGGAACAACGACAACCTGCACCACAAGATCCCACCTCTCTTCCAACTCTGATCTGGCCGAGCACCCGCAACCCCCACCTTCGAGCACCTCCTGCGTGGTTGAGGAACCGTTGTTGTCACGCTCCTGACAGCTACAGTGCAGGCCGTCCCCCAGCCCAGATCGGGCCCTGGCTGGGCCCAGATCTAGCCCGCATCACCCTCACCATGGCCGCTGGCGGTAGCTCCATGCGGTTTTCGCCGCCTCCAGGAAGCACCACCGACGGCTGTGGCACTGCCAGCTTCACGTTCATGGCCCCAGGAAGCCGCACGGATGCAGCCCTCGCGTCGCAGCCCATCGTCGCCTCCAGGCCAGCGCCGCCGCTTCCATGGCCGCTCACCCCTCCGAGCTATGGATCCTTCGCCAGCCAGCACGCTGCTCCGCCATGACCCTCCTATCGCCGCCCACCGCCTCTCAGCATCGCCGACGTGCGATGCCCGATGAAGCCTCCTCTGTGCGAAGTCAGTGCCACAAGGCGTGCTCTCCTCCCCGTCGCCTTTGGCGGCTAGGGGGCCGCCACCATCGCCAGGGCCGACGGCTGCGGTCGAGTGGATCTGGGGTAGGGTTCGCTAGCTAGGGTTTCGTCCCCTCGGGGTCGCTCGCACGTGCGACCCTGGAGGGGAGGGGAAAGTTGGTATATGAGCAGACAAGTGTGTGACCAGCATAACAATATACTTTCATACATATCGTATACAAAAGAAACAAATACATAAAGGAAAAATGGGCCCTTTTTGTTGTTGTTGGGCCAGGATTTTTTTGTGTGCAGCTTGCAAACATTTTTTTTGTTGAAGAGCTTGCAAACAATAATATTTTTGAACAAGACTTTACATGTCCAACGCGAATATGTATAAGTTTACACCTATTTTTTTGACTTTTTTTTAAACGTGAAAATGTCATTTTTGAATCATTTGAAATAAAATCCAGCAATGTAGCCGTCCACCAAAACTTGGCACTCACAAATTCAGCCTTTTGCTATGATGGCAAATGCAAGGCTCTCAGCACGACAAAGTGATACATGCTCAACGTTCACAAGTCGTGCCAGTAGTACATATAACATCCTCTAGGGCAGCAAATACGGTAGTAGTGTACATAATGTACGAGGCCAGTGGAGCAAAATAGTTGGGCACTTTTGCGAGGGCAAAGGCCCCTTTTGCGGGCTCTTCCCCTTTCCCGACGCCGCAACGAGACGCGCAGAGGCAGCAGCAGGCCCGACAGCACGAAATTGGCACCGGTCGCTCGGGACAAGCAAGAGCAACACAGGACAGGTGGCTTGCTTCACTCGCCCGCCTGCCCCACACGGCCACAATTGGCGAGTGAGCTGTTCTTTGTCCCTGCCCGTCCGTCCATCCAACCTCCATCCGCTTTTGTGCTGTGCCTTGGCGCCCCTGCCTTTCTCCTTCCGGACGACGTGTGAGATACTCAATTCTATGTGCAGAGCCCCAGCTGATTGGCTCTCAACTGCCCCAGCATCAGTCGCATGCCAACCAAGACCTTGTTTGTCCTTGTGTGCTTTTGATTATGGAACTGCTCAAGAGCGCATGATCTTCTAGAGGGGGGGTGCACCGTAGCCGTGGCTGCATAGTTTTTTCTTGAATGAATTTAAAATATTCGCCTGCCTTATCAATTATATTATTTGAACAGAAGAGGAATGCTCGGTTAATTAACAAAAAAACCGGGTGAAAACAGAGTAGTAGTACATGTAAACATCACACGAACAACCAACGAGCCCGAGAAACCCAAGGTTAACAATAACAACCATGGGCATGGCAGCAAAAAGACATGGCGCGCGGTCCCGGGCGGGAGGCCTGCTCGCTTTTCCCACACGACAAGCTGTCCAGCCAGCGACCCGGCCACCGGTCGCGGTCGGTCAGTCACAGGCGTGCCAGGTGGGGCACGTACGTACGTGGAGCAGCAAGCCCGGCCGCGCGACATCAAAAAAAAATTCAGTCCATTTTCACCTCTGTTTTCGTCTCGAACCGATTGACGGAGCCGGTGTGGAGATGTCTCCAAAACTACGCGCCCGGCGACCGGAGACTGCGAGACACTGAGGTGGACATGAGCTTGGAATCGCAAGGTGGTGTGGACAGCGACCCGATAAAATAGATGAGCATTTTTTTTTGGTGTTTGGAATTAGGACTTCAACCTTTGAGATGCGCGTCCATGTACGTAAATTCAAGCGACTTGAAATGGGTTTAAATGCTTTTTTTTTCTTTTGTCGTGAATGCCTTGAACACATTGACATTGAGTTCTTTTTTTTTCTTCTTATTCTTTCCGTGACCCAGTTTCGCTAGTGTCGATGCTCACTTACATGCCGGGCTGCCGGCCATGTCTTGGTCGGAAAACGCCATGGACATTTCGCGCGAGCACACAACGCAAACTGATTTTGATATGGAAATTATCCATGTCCGCTAAATATTTGTTCTACTACGTGTCTGCATGCACATACGAAAAGCAACAACAACACGTCAATGTGGCAAATCCCAACTGCACAGAGGAATTCTTGGTTTCCGAGTAAGTCGTGCTCGCTTCATTTTTTTTAGGTTGCCTTTATTTATTTATTTATTTGCGAGAATGATCGGATCTATTATAACTTTATAAGAGTTCATCGGAAGTATAAAACATTTCAAACATAATAAAGATTACAAGATTCTGAGACCACAGAACGGTCACTATTATCATCAGAACGAGCCATCGACATGTCACTGTCGTTGCTCCCCTAATGAAGCCGTTTTGATCTTATCGATGATAGCCAAAAAGTCTTCATTGAACCCTTGCATAATTCTGAAGCACTTGACACAAAATCTTGTCACAAAACGAGAAACCTTATTATACAGTTGCTGGCCAAAGAGATGTCAGGAATGTATCATTATGCATGCTGCCTTTATCTTTACTCGTCAATATAATCATACACATGTTGTAAATAAATAAGAAAAAAAAACAGAATTGGTCTAGCAGTATGGAGTGAGACAGTGACAAATTGTCCACAGCAAAAAAAGCAAATGGACGACGGGCTACATGGCGGACTTAAAAAAAAACATATTTCCACATCACAGTAAAATAGAAATTTTTTGTACATACACAAATGCATATATAACACGTTCAGGGGAAATTTCATAACAATATACTTTCATACGTATCGTATACAAAAAACAAATACATAAAGGAAAACGGGCCCTTTTTTTGGTTGTTGTTGGGCCAGGTTTTTTTTTGTGCAACTCTCAAACAACAATATTTTTGAACGAAATTTTACAGATCCGTCGCGAATATGTATAAGTTTTAACAGAATTTTTTTACATTTTTTAACTTGAAAAATATCATTTTTTTGAATCATTTGAAATAAAGTCCACCAATGTAGCCGTCCACCAAAACTTCGCACTCACAAATTCAGCCCTTTGCCATGATGGCAAATGCAAGGCTCTCAGCAGGACAAAGTGATACATGCTCATTTCTTAACGTTCACAAGTTGTCAGTGGCGGATCCAGGATTGGAGCAAGCCCCTGGCCCAATTTTTTTTCCCGTCGCAAGAGTAAAACTTAAGATCCATCAAGCTATAGCTACCTCAAAGAATACCTCAAATATGGCTCAATTGCACCAAAAATATCTCTGGGCATAGACATTTCCGTAACGGCCACGGATGAAAAGTATCTCTTCATCTTTTATTTCTACAAAATGAAATAAAATTAATATTAACAGCAGCAATAGAAACATTCACATTCGAATATAATTCAAGTGAAACTGAATGTTTGACAACAGCAACAACGATAAGCAGTAGTGCAGTAGCAAATCCACACATTATAGTAAGCAGATCTAAAAATGTTCAATCTACAAAATTTTAAGAACAGCAGCAAGGCAGTAGGACAATGCACATCCACATATTACCAAGCTAGTCTGCGGATAGACGGTGGTGCAGCTAGTCCGGGTCTGGCCAGTCCTGAGGCCGGCAGTCCCTGCAGTGCGTGGCGGACAGGCGGAGACCAGGGCATGGGAGGTCGGAGCCTGGAGCAGAGCTGGCGTGCAGAGAGAGCCGGTAGCATGCGAACGGCGAAGGGACCTGGGACGGCTGGGGAGCGCCGTAGCGGAGGGGAATCACCGGCGGGCGGCGGCGCACTCGAACTCGCGAAGAGCTCCTAACTGGCGCTGCCGGTTGGAGTTTCTGGCGCCCACGCGCCTGCTGGTATGGGCAAGGCCCACGAACACATAGGTAGTAGCGCAAAAAAGAACACTCCAGTAAGTGGTTGGCTGACCACTCGAGCTACTACGAATATATGAAACATTGCAGCGCGATGATACATAAGAACAGTAGCCGCGTAGATATTTAAATTATATGAAAACATTTTAGGAAAGCTTGATTTCTTTTGGCAAAAATGTGTCTTTTTTTCTCAGAAGTCCACAGATTTTAGAAAGAATCATGAATTAGAAAAAAATTATCAATTTTCCAAAAGTTCACAAAAATCTGAAAAGGTTCATCGATTTTTAAAAACTTCCAGAAAATCTGAAAAAAGTTCGTTGATTCTGAACAAAAACTTCATCTATTCTCAAAAAGAGCTTATCAATTTTCAAAAAAGTTCATCAATTCTCAAAAAAGTTTATCAATTTCAGAAAAGTTCATCGATTTTAAAAAAAATTACACAAATAAATTTTGAAAATTAGTTCACAAATTTGAAAAAAAACTTCATCAAATTTGAAAAAAGTTCATCAATTTTGGAAAAGAGTTCATCGATTTTGGAAAAAAGTTCATCGAATTCAAAAAAAGTTCATCAAATTTGAAAAAACTTCATTGATTTTGGAAAAGAGTTCATCGAATTCGAAAAAAGTTCATTGAATTTTAAAAAAAGTTCATCAAATTTGAAAAAAGTTCGTCAATTTTGGAAAAAAAAAGTTCATCCAATTCAAAAAAATGTTCATCAAATTTGGAACAAAGTTCTTCGATTTCAAAAAAAGTTCATCGATTTTGGAAAAGTTCATTAATTTGAAAATAATTTATTGAAATGAACAAAAGAAAAAAAACACCGAACAAAACCCTTTCGAATAAACAAGAAAAATGAAAAAATAGACATGAGAAGAAAACAGTGAAGAAGATATTATTGAACACATGAGGTAAGATTGGTGCGGTGGTTAGCGTATGTTTCAAACGAAGAGGAGGTCGCGGGTTCGATTTCCACCACACACATTTGCAGTTTTGTGATTTACAACAGAAAAAAAAAGGAACGATGGGCCGGCCCAAGAAGACACGTGAAGGAGGGAGAGGTGTGCGCCCGTTTGCGCGGTTGCCTATAGCGGGCGCCGTTTAGGGAATGCCGGAACTCGCGTGGGTGTGCGTGGGCGACCTGGGCTGTGTGCAAGTGCGAAGATGGAGAGGCTGGCCTGGGCCCTGGCAGTGTGTTGGGCTACGCCCCGGGCCCATTTAAAAGTATAGCTAGGTAATAACTAAAAAAAATAGCCAAGCCCCGGGCCTGGGGCCCAGATACGCCCCTGCAAGTCGTACCGGTAGTGTATATATAACATCCTTTAGGGCAGCAAATACGGTAGTATAGTGTACATAAGGGCATATAGTGTACATACGGTAGTATAGTCTTATCTTAAGTCTTGCATGTAGTTTAGAGATGATAAAAAAAATATTTACATAGCCTTATCTTCAATAACTAGTTATTCGTAAAAACATGATGAGACATATTATGCTAAAAGATCACTTTTGAGTTCTCTTTTGTCCACCTCATCTTTTGTCCTATGTGACACTATTAAGATAACATCATTATACATGCCCTAATGTACGCCCCCAGTGGATTAAAATAGTTGGCCACTTTTGCGAGGACAAAGGCGACGCGGTGCGGTGCCTGGCCCCTTTTGCGGTCTCTTCTCCTTGCCCCGGTCCACACGCACGGGAGACGGGACGCCGCAACGAGACGCGCAGAGGCAGCAGCAGGCCCGACAGCACGAAATTGGCACCACAAGCAAGAGCAACACAGGTGGCTTGCTTCACTCGCCCGCCTGCCTGCCCGCCCCTCCCCGGTGACTGGTGAGTGAGCTGTTCTTTCTTTGTCCCTGCCCGTCCGTCCATACTCCACACTACGCTACGTCTGGAACAGCGCACGAGCGTCGCCACCCATCCGCTTTTGTGCTGTGCCTTCGGCACTCTGCCTTTCTCCTTCCGGACGACGTGTGAGATTCTCACTTGTAATCCGATGCAGAGCCCCGGCTGATTGGCTCTCAACTGCCCCGGCACCAGTCACATGCCAGCCAGGACCTTGTTTGTTTGTCCTAGTGTGCTTTTCATTATGAAATTACTCAGGAGCGGCGCATGATTTTCAATAGGGGAGTGCACCGGAATTGCTCAAGAGCGCATGATTTTCAACCAAGCCTCTTGCCAGGTGCGGTGCACACACCGGTCGAGCAGGCCGCCGTCGCCTCTTTCACCGATCCATCTTCAGAGTATGAACTGACACATCAACCTTGCCAGACCTACTGTCGACACCACCACGGCGCGAGACAACGTCACCTCCCTTCGCATGTCCATCATCATACATCCGTCGCCGAGACTTCACATCGTCGATGTGTGACGTGAAATACCGCTCCAACGCTAGAACCGTCCATTGGTCCCTCGAGCCAATGCACACCTCCAAGAATGACGCCCCAAGGAGGGAGCGACACAAGAGCGCCGCCATCATCCGATCAACCGACCAAGGGTTTCCCCTGAAGGTAGCGGGAGGAGTTGGGAGCTTCACTTCGATGATGCCTTCATGAAGGAAACGACGCCAAGGGCGTCAGCATCACCGGCCGAAGACCAAGTTTCATCCGGATTCGTCCCAAGAACATCCAACCGACAACCTACGCGTCTGCAAGACCCCGTTTAAAGCCCTGGATCTGGCCGCCCAGATCCGGCGATCATCAACAACTGCACTACCACTGCGGTGTATCCTAACGCTATGACCACTGCCGAACGGCGCCGCCACTGGAGCATGGTGGGAGTGCTGCCCCCCACCGCCCCATGCGGGAAGATCAATTAGGATGAATCCCAAGCACGTTCTTCATCGTCTCTGTACCGAACGGGATCCGAGGTCGAATCCGTTGGAACGCCGGAGTAGCTCTGCCTTGGACGTGGGTACGTCCACGCTATGCATGCGAGGACGATCTGGACCTCACCAGACGCCACCGCCCCTGCAACCGCTGCCTTGCAGCGAGGCGATCACGCTGGCCAAGCCATGGCCGGAGTCCACCTCCACATGCACCCGACCCGATCTTCCAGCCAGGTCCTCCACGATGTTCGATTCGCGCCGCCGCCATCGGACCTGTTGGAAATATGCCCTAGAGGCAATAATAAATTGGTTATTATTATATTTCCTTGTTCATGATAATCGTTTATTATCCATGCTAGAATTGTATTGATAGGAAACTCAGATACATGTGTGGATACATAGACAACACCATGTCCCTAGTAAGCCTCTAGTTGACTAGCTCGTTGATCAATAGATGGTTACGGTTTCCTGACCATGGACATTGGATGTCATTGATAACGGGATCACATCATTAGGAGAATGATGTGATGGACAAAGACCCAATCCTAAGCCTAGCACAGATCATGTAGTTCGTATGCTAAAGCTTTTCTAATGTCAAGTATCATTTCCTTAGACCATGAGATTGTGCAACTCCCGGATACCGTAGGAGTGCTTTGGGTGTGCCAAACGTCACAACGTAACTGGGTGGCTATAAAGGTACACTACAGGTATCTCCGAAAGTGTCTGTTGGGTTGGCACGAATCGAGACTGGGATTTGTCACTCCGTGTAAACGGAGAGGTATCTCTGGGCCCACTCGGTAGGACATCACCATAATGTGCACAATGTGATCAAGGAGTTGATCACGGGATGATGTGTTACGAAACGAGTAAAGAGACTTGCCGGTAACGAGATTGAACAAGGTATCGGGATACCGACGATCGAATCTCGGGCAAGTATCGTACCGCTAGACAAAGGGAATTGTATACGGGATTGATTAAGTCCTTGACATCGTGGTTCATCTGATGAGATCATCGTGGAACATGTGGGAGCCAACATGGGTATCCAGATCCCGCTGTTGGTTATTAACTGGAGAGTCATCTCGGTCATGTCTGCATGTCTCCCGAACCCGTAGGGTCTACACACTTAAGGTTCGATGACGCTAGGGTTATAGGGAAAGTATGTACACGGTTACCGAATGTTGTTCGGAGTCCCGGATGAGATCCCGGACGTCACGAGGAGTTCCGGAATGGTCCGGAGGTAAAGATTGATATATAGGAAGTATGGTTTTGGCCACCGGAAGTGTTTCGGGCATCACCGGTAGTGTACCGGGACCACCGGAGGGGTCCGGGGGTCCACCAGGTGGGGCCACCAGCCCCGGAGGCCTACATGGGCCAATAGTGGGAAGGGACCAGCCCCTAGGTGGGCTGGGGCGCCTCCCACCAAGGCCCAAGGCGCCTCCAAGAGGGGAAGGGGGCAAACCCTAGGGCAGATGGGCCCTAAGGCCCACCCCAGGTGCGCCTCCCCCTGTCCCCCCTTGTGGCCGCCACCCAGATGGGATCTGGGGGCTGCCGCCACCCCTAGGGAGGGAACCCTAGGTGGGGGCGCAGCCCCTCCCCTTCCCCTATATATACTTGAGGTATTGGAGGCTGCAAGACACACGAGATCCTCTCCCTCTTGGCGCAGCCCTACCTCTCTTCCTCCTCGTCTCTTGTAGTGCTTGGCGAAGCTCTGCTGGAGTCCTGCGCTCCTCCACCACCACCACGCCGTCCACCACCACCACGCCGTCGTGCTGCTGGATGGAGTCTTCCCCAACCTCTCCTTCTCCCCTTGCTGGATCAAGGCGTAGGAGACGTCACCGGGCTGTAGTGTGTTGAACACGGAGGTGCCGTCCGTTCGGCACTAGGATCATCGGTGATTTGGATCACGACGAGTACGACTCCATCAACCCCGTTCTCTTGAACGCTTCCGCTAGCGATCTACAAGGGTATGTAGATGCACTCTCCCTCGTTGCTAGATTAGATTGATCTTGGTGATGCGTAGAAAATTTTGAATTCTGCTACGTTTCCCAACAGTGGCATCATGAGCTAGGTCTATGCGTAGTTTCTATGCACGAGTAGAACACAAAGCACGAGTAGAACACAAGTTGTTGTGGGCGTCGATATTGTCAATTTACTTGCCGTTACTAGTCTTATCTTGATTCGGCGGCATCGTGGGATGAAGCGGCCCGGACCGACCTTACACGTACTCTTACGTGAGACTGGTTCCACCGACTGACATGCACTAGTTGCATAAGGTGGCTAGCGGGTGTCTGTCTCTCCCACTTTAGTCGGATCGGATTCGATGAAAAGGGTCCTTATGAAGGGTAAATAGAAATTGGCATATCACGTTGTGGTTTTGGCGTAGGTAAGAAACGTTCTTGCTAGCAACCTATAGCAGCCACGTAAAAACTTGCAACAACAATTAGAGGACGTCTAACTTGTTTTTGCAGCAAGTGTTTTGTGATGTGATATGGCCAAAGGATGTGATGAATGATATATGTGATGTATGAGATGATCATGTTCTTGTAATAGGAATCACGACTTGCATGTCGATGAGTATGACAACCGGCAGGAGCCATAGGAGTTGTCTTAATTTATTTATGACCTGCGTGTCAACATAAACGTCATGTAATTACTTTACTTTATTGCTAACCGTTAGCTGTAGTAGTAGAAGTAATAGTTGGCGAGACAACTTCATGAAGACACGATGATGGAGATCATGATGATGGAGATCATGGTGTCATGCCGGTGACGATGATGATCATGGAGCCCCGAAGATGGAGATCAAAAGGAGCAATATGATATTGGCCATATCATGTCACTATTTGATTGCATGTGATGTTTATCATGTTTATACATCTTATTTGCTTAGAACGACGGTAGTAAATAAGATGATCCCTCATTAAAATTTCAAGAAAGTGTTCCCCCTAACTGTGCACCGTTGCGAAAGTTCGTCGTTTCGAAGCACCACGTGATGATCGGGTGTGATAGATTCTTACGTTCGAATACAATGGGTGTTGACGAGCCTAGCATGTACAGACATGGCCTCGGAACACATGCGAAACACTTAGGTTGACTTGACGAGCCTAGCATGTACAGACATGGCCTCGGAACACAAGAGACCGAAAGGTCGAGCATGAGTCGTATGGTAGATACGATCAACATGAAGATGTTCACCGATGTTGACTAGTCCGTCTCACGTGATGATCGGACACAGCCTAGTTGACTCGGATCATGTAATCACTTAGATGACTAGAGGGATATCTATCTGAGTGGGAGTTCATAAGATGAACTTAATTATCCTGAACATAGTCAAAAGGTCTTCGCAAATTATGTCGTGGCTCGCGTTTCTGTTCTACGTTTAGATATGTTCCTAGAGAAAATTTAGTTGAAAGTTGATAGTAGCAATTATGCGGACTAGGTCCGTAATCTGAGGATTGTCCTCATTGCTTCATAGAAGGCTTATGTCCTTAATGCACCGCTCAGTGTGCTGAACCTCGAACGTCGTTTGTGGATGTTGCGAACATCTGACATACACATTTTGATAACTACGTGATAGTTCAGTTAAACGGTTTAGAGTTGAGGCACCGAAGACGTTTTGAAACGTCGCGAAACATATGAGATGTTTCGAGGGCTGAAATTGGGATTTCAGGCTCGTTCCCACGTCAAGAGGTATAAGACCTCCGACGATTTTCTTAGCCTGCAAACTAAGGGAGAAAAGCTCAATTGTTGAGTTTGTGCTCAGATTGTCTGAGTACAACAATCATTTGAATCGAGTGGGAGTTGATCTTCCAGATGAGATAGTGATGTTTCTCCAGAGTCATTACCACCAAGCTGCTAGAGCTTCGTGATGAACTATAATATATCGGGCACATATATGATGATCCTTGAGATATTCGCGATGTTTGACACCACAAAAGTAGAAATCAAGAAGGAGCATCAATTGTTGATGGTTGGTGAAACCACTAGTTTCAAGAAGGGCAAGGGCAAGAAGGGATACTTCATGAAACGGCAATTCAGCTGCTGCTCTAGTGAAGAAACCCAAGGTTGAACACAAACCCGAGACTAAGTGCTTCTGTAATAAGGGGAACAGCCACTGGAGCAGAATTACCCTAGATACTTGGTAGATGAGAAGGCTGGCAAGGTCGATAGAAGTATATTGGATATACATTGTGTACTTTACTAGTACTCCTAGTAGCACCATGGTATTAGATACCGGTTCGGTTGCTAAGTGTTAGTAAACTCGAAATAAAAGGCTGCGGAGTAAACGGAGACTAGCTAAAGGTGAGCTGGCGATATGTGTTGGAAGTTTTTCCCAAGCTTGATGTGATCAAGCATCGCACGCTCCCTCTACCATCGAGATTGGTGTTTGCGTTGAGCATAGACATGATTGGATTATGTCTATCGCAATACGGTTATTCATTTAAGGAGAATAATGGTTACTCTGTTTATTTGAATAATACCTTCAATGGTCTTGCACCTAAAATGGTTTATTGAATCTCGATCGTAGTGATACACATGTTCATGCCAAAAGATATAAGATAGTAATGATAGTACCACCTACTTGTGGCACTGCCACGTAAGTCATATCGGTATAAAACGCATGAAGAAGCTCCATGTTGATGGATCTTTGGGCTCACTCGTTTTTGAAAAGTTTGAGACATGCGAACCATGTCTATTGGTGTATATGCATGAAGAAACTCCATGCAAATGGACCGTTTGGACTCACTTGATTTTGAATCACTTGAGACATGCAAATCATACCACATGGGCAAGATGACTGAAAGCCTCGTTTTTAGTAAAATGGAACTAGAAAGCAACTTGTTGGAAGTAATACATTTTGATGTGTGCAGTCCAATGAGTGTTGAGGCGTGTAGTGGACATCGTTATGTTCTTACTTCACAGATGATTTGAGTAGATGTTGAGTATATTTACTTGATGAATCACGAGTCTGAATTATTGAAAGGTTCAAGTAATTTCAGGGTGAAGTTGAAAGATCGTCGTGACAAGAGGATAAAATATCTATGATATAATCATAGAGATGAATATCTGAATTACGAGTTTGGCACAGAATTAAGACATTGTGGAAATCGTTTCACAACTAATACAGCCTGGAACACCATAGTGTGATGGTGTGTCCGAACATCATAACTGCACCCTATTGGATATGATGCATACCATGATGTCTCTTATCGAATTACCACGATAGTTTATGGGTTAGGCATTAGAGACAACCACATTCACTTTAAATAGGGCACCACGTAATTCTGATGAGATGACACCGTATGAACAACGGTTTAGAGAAACCTAAGCTGACATTTCTTAAAAGTTTGGGGCTGCGATGCTTATGTGAAAAAGTTTCAGGCTAATAAGCTCGAACCCAAAGCGGATAAATGCATCTTCATAGGACACCCAAAAACAGTTGGGTATACCTCCTGTCTCAGATCCGAAAGCAATAAGGGATTGTTTCTAGAATCGGGTCCTTTCTTGAGGAAAAGTTTCTCTCGAAAGAATTGAGTGGGAGGATGGTGGAGACTTGATGAGGTTATTGAACCGTCTCTTCAACTAGTGTGTGGCAGGGCACAGGGAGTTGTTCCTATAGCACCTACACCAATTGAAGTGGAAACTTATGATAGTGATCATGAAACTTCAGATCAAGTCACTACCAAACCTCGTGGGATGACAAGGATGCGTACTACTTCAGAGTGATACGTAATCCTGTCTTGGAAGTCATGTTGCTAGACAACAATGAACCTACGAGCTATGGAGAAGCGATGGTGGGCCTGGATTCCAAAATGGCTCGAGGCCATATAATCCGAGAGAGGATCCATATATGAAAACAAAGTGTAGACTTTGGAAGAACTACTTGATGGTCATAAGGCTGTTAGGTACATATGGATTTTAAAAGGAAGACGGACAATGATGGTAAGTATCACCATTAAGAAAGCTCGACTTGTCGTTAAGATGTTTTCCGACAAGTTCAAGGAGTTGACTACGATGAGACTTTCTCACTCGTAGCGATGCTAAGAGTCTGTTGGAATTATATTAGCGATTACTGCATTATTTATGAAATCTTGCAGATAGGATGTCAAAACATTGTTTCCTCGACGATTTTTTGAGGAAAGGTTGTATGTGATACAACCGGAAGGTTTTGTCAATCCTGAAAGATGCTAATAAGTATGCAAAGCTCCAGCAATCCTTCCAAGGACTGGAGTAAGCATCTCGGAGTTAGAATGTATGCTTTGATGAGATGATCAAAGATTTTGGGTGTATACAAAGTTTATGAGAAACTTGTATTTCCAAAGAAGTGAGTGGGAGCACTATAAATTTTTTGATGAATATATGTTGTTGACATATTGTTGATCAGAAATGACGTAGAATTTCTGGAAAGCATATAGGGTTGTTTGGAAAGTGTTTTTCAATGGAAAGCCTGGATTAAGCTACTTGAACATTGAGCATCAAGATCTATAAGGATAGATCAAAATGCTTAATGGTACTTTCAAATGAGCACATACCTTGACATGATCTTGAAGGTGTTCAAGATGGATCAGCAAAAGAAGGAGTTCTTGCCTGAGTTGTAAGGTATGAAGTTAAGACTTAAAGCTCGACCACGGCAGAAGAAAGAGGAAGGACGAAGGTCGTCCCCTATGCTTTTGTCATAGGCTCTATACGGTATGCCATGCTGAGTACCGCACCTGATGTGTGCCTTGCCACATATCTGGCAAGAGGGTACAAAGGTAATCTAGGAGTAGATCACCAGATAGCGGTCTAAATTATCCTTAGAGGAATAAGGATATGTTTCTCGGTTATGGAGGTGATAAAGAGTTCGACGTAAAAAGTTACGTCGATGCAAGCTTAACACCTATCCGGATAGCTCTGAGTAGAGATACCGGATACGTATAATGGAGCAACAATTTAGAATAGCTCCAAGTAGAACAGTTATTTGAAATGGCTCCAAATGTAGCATAGTAGTTGCATCTACAAGATGACATAGAAATTTGCGAAGTACATACGGATCTGAATGTTGCAGACCCATTGACTGAAACCTCTCTCACAAGCATAACATGATCAAACCCAGAACTCTTTGGGTGTTAGTCACATGGGGATGTGACCTTGAGTGTTAATCACATATCGATGTGAACTGGATTATTGACTCTAGTGCAAGTGGGAGACTGTTGGAAATATGCCCTAGAGGCAATAATAAATTGGTTATTATTATATTTCCTTGTTCATGATAATCGTTTATTATCCATGCTAGAATTGTATTGATAGGAAACTCAGATACATGTGTGGATACAAAGACAACACCACGTCCCTAGTAAGCCTCTAGTTGACTAGCTCGTTGATCAATAGATGGTTACGGTTTCTTGACCATGGACATTGGATGTCATTGATAACGGGATCACATCATTAGGAGAATGATGTGATGGACAAGACCCAATCCTAAGCCTAGCACAAGATCATGTAGTTCGTATGCTAAAGCTTTTCTAATGTCAAGTATCATTTCCTTAGACCATGAGATTGTGCAACTTCCGAATACCGTAGGAGTGCTTTGGGTGTGCCAAACGTCACAACGTAACTGGGTGGCTATAAAGGTACACTACAGGTATCTCCGAAAGTGTCTGTTGGGTTGGCACGAATCGAGACTGGGATTTGTCACTCCGTGTAAACGGGGAGGTATCTCTGGGCCCACTCGGTAGGACATCATCATAATGTGCACAATGTGATCAAGGAGTTGATCACGGGATGATGTGTTACGGAACGAGTAAAAGAGACTTGCCGGCAACGAGATTGAACCAGGTATCGGGATACCGACGATCGAATCTCGGGCAAGTATCGTACCGCTAGACAAAGGGAATTGTATACGGGATTGATTAAGTCCTTGACATCGTGGTTCATCCGATGAGATCATCCTGGAGCATGTGGGAGCCAACATGGGTATCCAGATCCCGCTGTTGGTTATTTACCGGAGAGGTGTCTCGGTCATGTCTGCATGTCTCCCGAACCCGTAGGGTCTACACACTTAAGGTTCGATGACGCTAGGGTTATAGGGAAAGTATGTACGCGGTTACCGAATGTTGTTCGGAGTCCCGGATGAGATCCCGGACGTCACGACGAGTTCCGGAATGGTCTGTAGGTAAAGATTGATATATAGGAAGTATGGTTTTGGCCACCGGAAGTGTTCCGGGCATCACCGGTAGTGTACCGGGACCACCGGAGGGGTCCGGGGGTCCACCAGGTGGGGCCACCAGCCCCGGAGGCCTACATGGGCCAATAGTGGGAAGGGACCAGCCCCTAGGTGGGCTGGGGCGCCTCCCACCAAGGCCCAAGGCGCCTCCAAGAGGGGAAGGGGGCAAACCCTAGGGCAGATGGGCCCTAAGGCCCACCCCAGGTGCGCCTCCCCCTGTCCCCCCTTGTGGCCGCCACCCAGATGGGATCTGGGGGCTGCCGCCACCCCTAGGGAGGGAACCCTAGGTGGGGCCGCAGCCCCTCCCCTTCCCCTATATATACTTGAGGTATTGGAGGCTGCAAGACACACGAGATCCTCTCCCTCTTGGCGCAGCCCTACCTCTCTTCCTCCTCGTCTCTCGTAGTGCTTGGCGAAGCTCTGCTGGAGTCCCGCGCTCCTCCACCACCACCACCACGCCGTCGTGCTGCTGCTGGATGGAGTCTTCCCCAACCTCTCCTTCTCCCCTTGCTGGATCAAGGCGTAGGAGACGTCACCGGGCTGTACGTGTGTTGAACACGGAGGTGCCGTCCGTTCGGCACTAGGATCTTCGGTGATTTGGATCACGACGAGTACGACTCCATCAACCCCATTCACTTGAACGCTTCCGCTTAGCGATCTACAAGGGTATGTAGATGCACTCTCCTTCCCCTCGTTGCTAGATTACTTCATAGATTGATCTTGGTGATGCATAGAAAATTTTGAATTTCTGCTACGTTCCCTAACAGGACCGCCACCCGACGACCACGCCGCCACACAAGGCCTCCGGCCGGAACCAGCCACCGCGCCGCCAAGATCTAGATCGCGGCGACGCCACCTCGCGGAAGAGTTCCCGTCCCACCCCTTCCATCACGAGACTGGGAGGAGACCGCCGTCGGCCACCAGACTTAGTCCCGCGGCGTCCTCCGACGACGAAGGAGGAAGGGGAGGGCGGAGATGAAGGTCGGCGGCTAGGGTTTGGAGGGCCACCCGAGTCGCCTGAGACGGGGCGACGTGGGGCTGAATAGTTAATATTTTCTTGAATGAATTAAATTTCTTGCCTCATTGATTAGTTGAACAGAAGATGATGCTTAGTTAATTAATGAGACCGGACGAAAACAGAGTTGATGCGTACTACTTTCTCCGTCTTATAATATAATTAAGAGTGTTTTTGACACCAGTGCAAACTAACCACCAACGAACCGTGGAAGGAGCTTTCCCGTAGCACCCAACCCAACCCAAGGTTAGGGCATCTCCAGCCGTTAGAGCCCCCCAGGACAATCGTCGGACCGAAAATAGCACGTCCTGGGGGGCAAAACGCTTCCGCCGGCGCCTCCATGAACCCGTGTTCCCAGTCGTTGGCGTCCTCAAAAGAATCGCTAGGCACAAAGTGATTGCGTGGGCCAGGAAAAAGAATGCATGGAGGAGTAGGATTGGTCGTTGCCTCCGCCGGCGCCCACAGGAGCCCCCCAGCGCGCTGGGTTTGGGCTGGGTTTGCCGGCGCTAGTATGAGGTCTTGAGGGCGCTTGGGGGGCATGGCTGAGCTGTTTTTTGCCCCTTTTACGATGTCGGCATAGAGAAAGTGGCCGTGGGGGTGGCACTTGGGGGGGCGATTGGAGATGCTCTTACAATAACAACCATGGCGCCGGTGAGAGAAGGACCTTTCCCGTAGCGCCCAGCCCCAGCGCAGCAAAAAGACATGGCGAGCGGTCCCGGGCGGCCGGAAGCCCGCTCGCTTTTCCCACACGACAAGCTGTCCAGCCAGCGACCCGACCACCGGTCGCGGTCGGTCAGTCACAAGCGTCCCAGGTGGGGTACGTACATACGTGAAGCAGCTATCCTGGCCGCGCGACCCCCACAAAAATTTCAGTCCATTTCCCCCTCCGTTTTCGTGTCGAACCACTAAGGCCAACTCCACCGCGCGACTCCATCCTATCCGCGCGCGTCCGTTTGGGGTAAAAAAACGAACCAGACGGCCCAGCGCGCGGGCGCAATCGGATTTTTGTTCGTTTTGTGTCTGCTTTCGACCCATCCCCGGCCCAAGTTTGCGCCGCTTTTGGGGTGAAACGGACAGCACGTGGACGCGCGGGCCGTCTGCGCGTGTCCTCCCCTGGCCAGCCCGTCGGTGGCATAGGGGCGCCTTTTTCTATCCGCCCCCCTCCCTCCCTCCGGCCGCACGCCCTCCATTCTTCTTCACTCTTCCCCATTCTTCCCTCGCCGCCGCCGCCGTTGCTGCCATTGTAGCTATGCAGCTCGGACGCATGCTCGCCCAACCCCTTCCCCTCGGCGCCCCCGAGCTACCCAACCACGGCCACCTGTTTTGCGCACCCGCCGACCGAATTTGGGGCGGATCCGGTCGGTCTTGAGCTCGCCCGGCTGTGGGAGGCCGCGCCACACCATGGACTGGCCGGGCACCGGGTCGGAAGGCCATGGCAGGGCCGCAAGGCCACATGTAGGCAGTGGCTCCTCCTCTAGCCGCTCGGATCTACACCGTCGGTGGTCCGCCGGCAGATACACGAATGGCGGTCGGCCGGGCTCGGTGCTAGCCCAGAAGTTCGTCGGCGCACCGTTGCCGCTCATTAAGTGTGACCACTGCCTAAAGAAGGTCGTGCGCCGCGTGTGTACAACGCCGGAACATTCCGGATGGGTGTTCGTCAAGTGCTTAAACGATGTGGTATGTGCTTTTTTTAGCTTCGGTTTGTGCTCTAGATTTGACTAGTTGTGCTAACTTCAAATTTTGTTGTGTAGAATGGATGCAAGTTTTGGTATTGGGAAAAAGAGTACATCGATATATTAATAGAGCGCAATTTAGTAGATGTTGGTGCACTTTTAGCTAGCATAGAGGCTGTAGATGAGACAAGTGCACTTGTTGCTAGATTAGAGGCTAGACAGGAGACTAGATGCGAGGAAGCAACCTCTACTTCTTTAGACTCGAAGAAGAAAGAAACACGCAAGATGGAGGCGGCTCCTCCGCAGATCAACAATGAATGCATCGAGAAGGCACTAATCCAACTTACAGGAGCAATTATGGAAGTTGGATATTTTGTAAAATGTATTTGTTGTGGTTCTTGTTTTCTTTGGTCTTACTTTTCTAGTCAAAATTTGATAATGTATTCCCATGTATCAAGAATGAATGATGAAAAAAAAATTAAAGGCTTACATAGAAAAAGTATGTGGCCGGGATGCATCCGCGCGTTGGACGCACGGCCACCGCATCCCAGGACACGACCCCATCTTCCTACCCAAACGGACAGAACCGGATCAAAACGGACGTTCGTTTGGGATCACGCGGTGAAGTTGGCCTAACGGCGGTTGACGGAGCCGGGCGAGGATGCCTCCAAAACTAGGCCACCCTGGAGCTGGGGACTGCGAGGCGCTGAGGCGGACGTGAGCTTGGAATCGCAAGGTGGTGTGGACAGCGAGAAGAAACAAGATGCCTTTTGCAACTGCCAGCACCATCCACCACCAGAAAATATATGCACAGGTTTTCGAACGTTTAATTCGGCGTGCGAATCCGATGGGACAGGGCCATGCCCATGCAGTCGCGTCGCCATCACTATAACTGGAACGCATTATTAGAATAAGCATAAGCATTTTATATCAGACTCGAGTCACGTCGTTTGATCATTCGGCCTCTTGTTCTTATCTTGGTTGTGGTAGGGCGCTAATCTAGCGGCCCATCGCTGTCCGGACTCCTGTCTCAGGCAGGTCAGCAGTAACATGGGGGATTTGATTGACTCCATGACCTGTCCTCCTCGCCGATCCCAACCTGGCACCACACACTAGACACTTAGACTATCCGCTCCGTGATCGCGGGCAGGTGAGACGGCTGAACCAAGCCGAATGATGGAGGTAAGGCTGGCTCATGATAGTCCCAGGAAGAAAAAGGATTGAATAACAACGACCACACCACCAGACCAGTGGAGCTGCTGAGAATGACAGGGATCAATTTAATCATGGAGCAGATCAATGTTGAGTACGTACAAGCCAACAACCCTAACAATCTTCTACTTAGGTTCAAAGCTAACAATAATAGCAGCAGCACCGAGCGGTTAGTCGCAGCAGACTTCCAGGGAATTCTCGAGTAAAGACCACATCATCATACATGATCCAAGGACAGCTAACATGGCATGGCAGCACAAGGCCAAATCCACCAACATTTAAAAGGCAGGGAGGGAGGGAGGGAGGAGGGGGTGAAGAAGAGGCTAAAGTAATGAATGAACAGAATGATCGTTTGAGCGAGCGGAGCTTCTGGCTTTCCAACAAACAGGGTTTATCTTCCGTCGGCGGAGGTGAAGGAATCAGCAAACCCTGGAGGCCGCGTCGGGATGCTGGTCTGGGTGTTATCCAAGCTCGCCAGGAACGAAGAGGTCGCGCCGTCGAAATGGCTGCTGTCCTCAAAGGCCTGCCATTTCTTCAACGCCTGAGGCAGCGTCATGTCCAGGTCGATGCCGTAACTGTCGTCTGAATCTGGGTCTGCGGGTTTCCACACTTCCGAAAGAGTAGAGAGCACGTTGACGGCATGACCCATGTCGGGCCTCTGATGTGGTTCCCTAGCACAGCAGTGACCCGCGAGCTGTGCGACCGTGCTAACGCTGGCTAAGGTCTCCTCATCAAGCTCGATGGTTGTGTCGATCGCCTTCTGGAACGTATCATTGTTGAGCTGCATTCTCCGGAACCATGTAACCAGGTGCATGCTATCCTCAGGCTGTGTGTCATCAAGCGCCCTGCGTCCCGTCACCAGCTCCATCAAAATGACACCAAAGCTGAAGACATCAGCTTTTGTGGTCACGCGTCCAGTAACTGCGCAAAAGATGTTAGGTTTTAGTTATTATACAGGTATTGCAAGTGGCAGAAATGGAGTGATGAACAAACGCTTTAAAATATGCAGCTAGACTCAGATTACTAACTGGGACAATTGCAGTAAAAAAGATGATGCAGCATCATATTTAAATAAATGACTTTAGTTCCTGACAGGAAGTAGCTGCACCAGCTAAAGGTAAAAAATGAAGATCCATTCACGGTTTGGGGCTATTGGAAGTTATTTATTTTGAAGGCACAAAATTAGCTCAGCTTGTGAAAGAAATCTTCTCATGAATAAGTTTGTTCTTTATTTTGATTTTCAAGGCACAAAATTAGCTCAGCTTGCGAAAGAGATCTTCTCATGAGCATGTTTGTTAATGTTAGTGCCCACAGCTACTCCGTGGCATACTAATATTTGAACTTTTGAGTATGCAAAGCAGTTCACTCGACATACATTTAGCCATTTGAGAGAAAAATAAAACAGGATGCTAATTTCTGGTCAAATGGACCAACTAAGGACACAAGCTCATCAGAGTAGATCACTGAATTGATTGTCCAATACTACACATGTTTTGGTAGCACATTTTCAATAGTTCTCATATATCAGATACACACTCATTTTCAACCTAGTTGAATCTTGATATTTATGAAGCACCTAAATAAATCCTAGAACTAAACTGATCAATAACAGTTTAAATACTAAAATCATCAGAACTAAATGGCAGTCCAAAAATCACTACAAATATCAAATTATTTGGACACTATTTTGGATATGACATAGTTTAAATATTTTGTGTTTGTTAATTGAACTGTATACAAGAGAATCAGAAAAGTGAAGCACAAAATATACGGGATGCTCACCTGCATACTCGGGGGCAAGATATCCAAATGTTCCAGCAAGCCTTGTCTCTACTGATACACACTTCCCATCAGCTGGCGCAAGCCGCACCAATCCAAAGTCTGCCACCTTGGCCTTCATGTCATCACCAAGAAGTATATTTGATGGTTTCAAGTCTCTGTGGATGAACGTTTGCTGAGCAAGGCTGTGCAGGTACTCAACACCTCTTGCAACATCAAGCGCAATGCTGAGTCGCCTCTTCCATTCCAACGGCTGCAAATTGTGTTCTTTCCACTCAAACAGGTGTTGGCTCACTGGACCCTGTGGCATGTACTCGTATACAAGAATCCTCTCATTACCATCAAGACAGTATCCAAGCAGTGACACAAGGTTCCGATGACGGACCTTGGTCAGCACAGAAATCTCTGATTTAAACTCGTTTAGCCCCTTGTTGCCCATAACACCAGACTCCATTCGCTTCACAGCAATTTTTGTACCATCATGGAGCTCACCCTTGTAGACAGTGCCAAACCCACCACGACCAAGGATGTTCTCCTGACTGAAGTTGTTGGTCACATTACGCAGTACTTGAATTGAAATGACCATATTCCCAGCCTCAACGACATGGATATCACGGGGGGCACTGCTTGCCTGGCTATATGGCTCGCTCGTGGCCGCACCACCATTGGCATTTCCCCCAGCAACTGTGATCTTTACCATGTCAGGATCTGACCCTGAGTGCCTGGGATGGATGACCATAGCATGTGGACTCTGCACCCTTCCGGAAGGCTTCTGCTTTCTCTTATAGCAATAGAATCCTAATGCAGCAATAAGGCCTAGTACAGCAACAGCTCCAACCACTGACCCAACAATGACGCCGGTAGAAGAGGAAGCCTTGTTGCTTCCACCACTTCCATCCCCAGGCTTAGTGTCATTGCTGCTGCCACCTGGTCCAGGCGCAGGAGCATCCTTGCCAATGTTTGGGTTGTGATCAAGTATCACCTCCACATTCTTGCGAAATTCAGGAAGTTTCCCATATAGATTGTTGTATGACAGATCGACCTTTCTCAGTGCTGGCAACTCAGCGAGCTCCTTGGGCACCATGCCAGTAATGTTGTTGTTTGAAAGAAATAGCATCTGAAGTGTGGCAATCTTCCCGATAGATGGTGAGATGCTCCCGTTAAGCCCCATTTTGGCAAAATTCAGCGATGTGATGTTCTTACCACTATCACATACAACGCCCGGCCAATAACTGCATGGGTCGTTCCCCGCCCAACCAGCTGCGAGCTTCGCTGGGTACATGAACCCAGCCTCTACCTCCAGCAGCAGGTCTACACGGGGATCACACGGCTTCCCGGCATCGTTGAAGCAGAATTTATTACCGTCCACTACAGCTTTGACTGTGGAACTGAAGTTGGGGAACGGTCCCTGCAGCAAATTGTTCACCAGGCTCACATTCTTCAGAGACTTGAGGTTGACAAGACTGGCTGGCACCGGACCGGTGAGCTGGTTGTCGCGGAGATCCAACTCAGAAAGGCTGGTAAGCCCCGAGAAGTCTGGCAAGGGGCCGGTGAAGTCGTTGGAGTGCAGCCACAGCTCCGTGAGCTTAGTCATGTTGGCGACGAAGCTAATCGAGCCATTGAAGCGGGGGCTCCCTTTTTTCTGGCCGTTGAGCCAGAGCACCTCAAGGGACGTCGCGGCGGCGAGAGACGGCGGCACGGGCCCGGACAGCGAGTTGGTTGCCAGATTGAGCTGCTGGAGGGACGGCATCGAGCCGAGGAAGTCCGGGAGCGTCCCGGTCATGTTGACGCTGTTGGCGGAGAAGTTGGTGAGGGAGACGCAGTCGGCGAGGCCGGCCGGGAACGGCCACGCCGCGAAAGGGTTGTGGTCGAGGTAGACCTCCTTGAGCGCGGTGAGCCCCTTGAAGAAATCATCCGGGATGTAGGTGAAGCCGTTGTGGTGGATGTTGAGGATCTGGAGCGAGTCGAGGCCGGCCAGCGGGGGGAGCGGGCCGGTGAGGCTGTTGTTGAAGAGCTCGAGGCGCATGAGCGCGGTGAGGTTGCGGACCTCGGGCGCCAGCGTCCCCGTCAGGCCTTTGTTCTTGACCTGGACGGCGGTGACGCGGCCGCCGGAGTCGCAGGTCACCCCGTCCCACGAGCAGGGGTCGCCGGTGCCCCATCCGGAGAGCGCCTTGTCCGCGCCCAGCGCCTTGGCGACCGCCTGCATCGCCGCGGCGTCCTGCGGCGAGGCCGGGCCGCCCGCCGCCGCCGCCGCGCCGACGGCCGACAGGAGCACGGCGAGGGCCAGAACGACGCCCGCGGCGCGGCCGGGCCGCCGCCGCCGCGCGGTGGACGCGGTGGGGGACTGCATTGCGGTGGCGGAGAGGGGAGAGATGCGGAAGGGGGGAAGAGAGAGAGAGAGGGGGGGAGTAAAGTCTCGGGATGCAGACGAAGATTTAACTGAGGAGAGAGAGGGAGCGCCGGGCACATGGGCTGGGCGGAGAGAGAGAGAGGGCACATGCGCGGGGCCCACCCGCGCCGATTTAGGGTTCGCGGGCCTGCGGAAGGAATTACGCCCCTGCCCCTCCCCCATGCGTCCGCTCCACACGGCTGGCAAGTGGGCCCGGCTGCGGGGCTAGGATTGGAAACCCTTGAAACCCGCACCAAAAGGCGGGGCTGTGCTGTGCTGCTGGAGGGGAGCTGGACGCGGGGCCCACCCGCAGCGTCACAGGGCTTCTGCTTCCCTCTGTCTGGGGAGGCGGGCGGAGTAGAGTGGAGGCGGTGGGTGTGGGCCCGGGGAGTGAGCGTCCGCGGGGGCCTGTAGTGCCGCATCCGGCAATCAATGCATGCGCGGTTTGTGGCGGGATGTTCTGCGGGCTCGGCCCCGTGCGGCCGTGCGTGCGTGCGGCCGCGATGGACGGCCGTGATGGACTTGATCTGTGACGGCCCACGCACCAAAGGCAGGCTTTTCGGGCGTACTCCTGCTAGCCAACAAAAGCTCTTCGTAGTACTAGTAACGCTCCTTTTCGGGTTTTTTTGCTTGCTGGAATTGCCTTTTTTGACGGTGACGGCACAGGGAAAGAAACAACTTTTGGCTGGCTGGCGACCGTCTGGACCGGGCCTGGCCGCGACGCGTCTGGCCGTAATTACGGCTCGCCGTTCGTATCGTATGCGCGGCACAGCTGGGAGAAAATAACGCCGGAGATAATAGGAAAGGAACGCGTGGGGCCGGCGTTGGCTGGCGAGTTCACCGGCGGCCTCGGCCGTTTCCTGCACCAGTGTACGGGTGACGCGGCGACAGCTCGCGTCGCATGCACACGTAGCCGGTCAGGTGGAAACTCGTGGAAGCCAGAAGAGAGCAGCATTCAAGAGGACGCCAGAGACGAGGAGGGGGAGGAGCCGTTACTGTTTGACCGCGTCAGTAAATTACTAGTTCCCCGCTCCCGAATCCGGATCGTCGTCGCTGCACGCACGGACGTCTGCGATCGGCGACAGCAGTGACCGGTGGCTGCTGCGTCGGCGGGGATCCGTTACGATGAGGACAATATAACGGTTGACCGCATCAAAAAAAAATTGTTGACCTCACAGTCGAAAACACCTGACATGATTTTCTGCCTTGTGTTTTTGCGAGATACTACAATGTTCACCTCGCTGACACACTCACGCGGAAGCTGCTTTGGTACTAAACTATCCTTAAACGTTATTGTAATGAAAAGGTACTACTCCATCCCGTAATGTAATGTGTTTTTGCAAGCTGGTTTTGGGACTCGAGGGATTACAGTTGGCCGCACCATCTCTTCTCTCTATCTGTTCCCAAGAACCTCTACAACCGAAATTAGCAAGTCGGGCCTTCTAAACATTCGCGGGTGCGTCTCGGCGGCCCAAATCCCTGTTTTGACCATTTTCTTATACTTAAGCATGATCTGATCCACATTTCGAAAAAATGAATCGTATTTAACCCTTTTCCTACCGTCGTAGACCTTGGCGGTAGGGTTATAACTGCCTACCGCCGGGGGCTCTGGCGGTAGGGGTGACGACAAAGGAGACGGGGCCGTCAGTCGCAATGACGTGGATTAGTACCCTCCCGCCAGGGGCATCGCGGTAGGCAGTTATCCCCTACCGCCAAGGTCTACGGCGGTAGGGGCTTAACCCCCTAAAACCCTCAAGCCCTTATGTTGCTCGCATAAAGTTTTTCTGGGCCCTGGAAAGGGTTGAAAACTATGGCAAACATACCGTTGCATCGAAATATTTTTTTGGTGTAGGGTGTGTAACCCTACCGCCAGGCAACTTGGCGGTAGGGTACTTTTCCCTTTAAAAGCAGAGCAATCATTCTATGTTTTTAAAACAAGATATAGATTACCGTTCTATGCTTTTTAAAGCAGGATATAGATAACAATAATATAGTTTCATATCCAACATAGTAATCGAGAGCATCACATAGTTTCAACATATCCAACAAACATACAAAATAGTTTCAACATATCCAACATAGCAAATAGTTCAACTCGTCGAAGACAAGAAATAGTTCAACATTGCCAACACAAGTTCTGAAGGTGAACACCAAGCTCGAGATGACCAAATACTAGAAGGGAAGCAAGTGACTACTATGACTTCCTACCCCTCTTGGATCCATGCTCCTCATTTCTCTTTAAGCGACCCTCCTTTTTTTCTTTCGATGTTCGCCGATGATGACCCACAAGTATAGAGGATCAATCGTAGTCCTTTCGATAAGTAAGAGTGTCGAACCCAACGAGGAGCAGAAGAAAATGACAATCGGTTTTCAGAAAGGTATTGTCTGCAAGTACTGAAAGTAGTGGTAACAGATAATTTAGTAGCAAGGTAATTCGTAACAAGTAACAAGTAGCAATATAAACAAAGGTGCAGAAAGGTGGCCCAATCATCTTCATAGCAAAGGATAAGACAGAACGTTCTCTTATAGCAAGCAATGCGTTCTCGAGGACACATAGGAATTGTCATCTAGTCGCGTTTATCATGTTTAGTTGATTCGCGTTCGCTATTTAGATAATTTGATATTGGGGTGGACCGATGCTGGGGTGCTATTCTTACTTGAACAATCCTCTCTCTTATGACTACCCCCTCTCGCAAGCATCTGAAACTACGAAAGAAGAAAGATAAATCTAACCATAGCACGAAACATATGAATCCAAATCAGCCCCTTGCGGAATAACAAATACACTAGGGTTTAAGCTTCTGTCACTCTAGCAACCCATCATCTACATATTACTATCCAATGCTTTCTCTTAGTCTCAAGCATTATGAGGTGTCATGTAGTCGACGTTCACATGACACCACTAAAGGAAGAATGACGGTGTCCTGGACTAGGGGGTACTCAACACGTCATCTCCCAATCTGATAGATTGGGCCGAGGACCCCCGTGGTCGTATACTCATGGGCCAGTTCGGACAACTGCCGCATACAAGGAATATTCCACAAGACTTGGCGATCAAGACAAGGACTCCTCCCCACCGGCGTATTCGGCTAGGACTCTTGTTATCCTAGGCCTCTGGTGCATTATATAAACCGAGGCCAGGCTAGTCGATAGAATATATACATACAATCATACCATAGGCTGCTTCTAGGGTTTAGCCTCCTTGATCTCGTGGTAGATCTACTCTTGTACTACCCATATCATCAATATTAACCAAGCAGGACGTAGGGTTTTACCTCCATCAAGAGGGCCCGAACCTGGGTAAAACATCGTGTCCCCTGCCTCCTGTTACCATCGATCCTAGACGCACAGTTCGGGACCCCCTACCCGAGATCCGCCGGTTTTGACACCGACAAAGAACAACATACATATCATCAAAACATCAAATGAATATCAACTTCATATGATTACTTATAACAAGACTTCTCCGATGTCCTCAAGAACGAAAGTAACTACTCACAAATCATATTCATGTTCAAGATTAGAGATGTATTGAATATGCTTAAGGATCTGAACATATAATCTTCCACCAAATAAACCAACAAGCGTCAACTACGAGATGTAATCAGCACTACTAACAACCCACAAGTACCAACTTGACGTTTTGGGACAAAGATTGGATACAAGAGATGAATTAGGGTTTGAGATGAGATGGTCACGGTGAAGATGTTGATGAAGATTGGTCCTCCCACGATGAGAGGATCGTTGATGATGTTGATGGTTTCGATTTCCCCTCCTGGAGGGAAGTTTCCCCGGCGGAGTCGCTCCACCGGAGAGCTGCTACTTGTAAAATGCATTGGGATTTTTCCCAAAGAGGAGGGGACATTCAGTACAGTAGAGATAAGTATTTTCCCTCATTGAGAAGCAAGGTTTATCGAACCAATAGGATAACCAAGCAACGTGTGCGGTGCCCCTCTCCTCAGTTTCGTCCCTCGGTCATATTTTCGTAGTGCTTACGTGAAGCCCTACGGAGATAGCTGTTGGAAATATGCCCTAGAGGCAATAATAAAATGGTTATTATTATATTTCCTTGATCATAATAATTGTCTATTGTTCATGCTATAATTATATTAACTGGAAACCATAATACATGTGTGAATACATAGATCACAACATGTCCCTAGTGAGCCTCTAGTTGACTAGCTCGTTGATCAATAGATGGTTATGGTTTCCTGACCATGGACATTGGATGTCGTTGATAACGGGATCACATCATTAGGAGAATGATGTGATGGACAAGACCCAATCCTAAGCATAGCACAAGATCGTGTAGTTCGTTCGCTAGAGCTTTTCTAATGTCAAGTATCATTTCCTTAGACCATGAGATTGTGCAACTCCCGGATACCGTAGGAATGCTTTGGGTGTATCAAACGTCGCAATGTAACTGGGTGACTATAAAGGTGCACTACAGGTATCTCCAAAAGTGTCTGTTGAGTTGGCATGAATCGAGATTGGGATTTGTCACTCTGTATGACAGAGAGGTATCTTTGGGCGCACTTGATAACACATCATCATAATGAGCTCAATGTGACTAAGGAGTTAGCCATAGGATCATGTGTTATAGAACGAGTAAAGAGACTTGTTGGTAACGAGATTGAACAAGGTATAGAGATACCGACGATCAAATCTCAGGCAAGTAACATACCGATGGACAAAAGGAATTGCATACGGGATTGATTGAATCCCCGACATCGTGGTTCATCCGATGAGATCATCGTGGAACATGTGGGAACCAACATGGGTATTCAGATCCCGCTATTGGTTATTGTCTGGAGAGGTGTCTCGGTCATGTCTGCATGGTTCCCGAACCCGTAGGGTCTACACACTCAGGGTTCGGTGACGCTAGAGTTGTTATGGGAAATTGTATGTGGTTACCGAAGGTTGTTCAGAGTCCCGGATGAGATCCCAGACGTTACGATGAGTTCTGGAATGGTCCGAAGGTGAAGAATTATATATCGGAAGTCCAGTTTCAGTTACCAGAATAATTTTGGGAGTTATCGGTATTGTGCCGGGACCACCGAAAGGTGTCCGGGGGTCCACCGGGTGGGGCCACCTTCCCCGATGGGCCAAGTGGGCTGAACAGGGGTGGGAACCAGCCCCCTAGTGGGCTAGTACGCCCCCAAGGGCCCAAGGCGCCTAGGGTTGCAAACCCTAGGGGTGGGGGCGCCTCCCACCTGACTTGGGGGGCAAGTTCCCCCCTGGCCGCCGCCCCCCTCTAGATGGGATCTAGAGGGGCCGGCCCCTCTCCCCTTCACCCTATAAATAGAAGGGGGTGGGAGGGCGGCAACACCCCTTCCATGGCGCAGTCTCCCCCTCTCCAGCACCTCCTCCTCCTCCGTAGTGCTTGGTGAAGCCCTACAGGAGAACCGCAAGCTCCATCACCACGCCGTCGTGCTGCCGGAGCTCTCCCTCAACTTCTCCTCTCCCCTTGCTGGATCAAGGAGGAGACGTCCCCAGGAGGTACGTGTGTTGAACACGGAGGCGACGTCCGTTCGGCGCTAGATCGGATCTTCCGCGATTTGAATCGCCGCGAGTACGACTCCATCATCCGCGTTCCTTGTAACGCTTCCGCTTAGCGATCTTCAAGGGTATGAAGATGCACTCCCTCTCTCTCATTGCTAGCATCTCCTAGATTGATCTTGGTGACACGTAGGAAATTTTTTGATTTACTACTACGTTCCCCAACAGTGGCATCATGAGCTAGGTCTATGCGTAGATTCTATGCACGAGTAGAACACAAGTAGTTGTGGGCGATGATTTGTTCAACTTGCTTACTGTTACTAGTATTATCTTGATTTGGTGGCATTGTGGGATGAAGCGGCCCGGACCGACCTTACACGTACGCTTACGTGAGACAGGTTCCACCGACTGACATGCGCTTATTGCATAAGGTGGCTAGCGAGTGTCTGTCTCTCCCACTTTAGTCGGATCGGATTCGATGAAGAGGGTCCTTATGAAGGGTAAATAGCAATTGGCATATCACCGTTGTGGCTTTTGCGTAGGTGAGTCAACATAAACGCCATGTAATTACTTTACTTTATTGCTAACCGTTAGCCATAGTAGTAGAAGTAATAGTTGGCGAGACAACTTCATGAAGACACGATGATGAAGATCATGGTGTCATGCCGGTGACGATGGTGATCATGCCGTGCCTCGAAGATGGAGATCAAAGGCGCAAGATGATATTGGCCATGTCATGTCACTTTATGAATTGCATGTGTTGTTTATCATGTTTGCATCTTATTTGCTTAGAGCGACGGTAGCATAAATAAGATGATCCCTCACTAAAAATTTCAAGAAATGTGTTCCCCCTAACTGTGCACCGTTGCGAAGGTTCATTGTTTCGAAGCACCACGTGATGATCGGGTGTGATAGATTCTAACGTTCGCATACAACGGGTGTAAGCCAGATTTACACATGCGAAACACTTAGGTTGACTTGACGAGCCTAGCATGTACAGACATGGCCTCGGAACCCGAGAGACCGAAAGGTCGAACATGAGTCGTATAGTAGATGCGATCAGATGTTCACCATTGATGACTAGTCCGTCTCACGTGATGATCGGACACGGCCTAGTCGATTTGGATCATGAATCACTTAGATGACCAGAGGGATGTTTATATGAGTGGGAGTTCATTAAATAATTTGATTAGATGAACTTAATTATCATGAACTTAGTCTAAAATTGTCTTTACAATCTATCTTGCAGATCAAATGGCCCACGTTAATGTTGCCCTCAACTTCAATGTGTTCCTAGAGAAAACCAAGTTGAAAGATGATGGTAGCAACTACACGGACTGGGTCCGTAACTTGAGGATTATCCTCATTGCTGCCAAGAAAGCATATGTGCTTGAAGCACCGCTAGGTGACACACCTGTTTTCCCAGCAACTCAAGACGTTATGAACGCCTAGTAGTCGCATAGTGATGATTACTCCCTGGTTTAGTGCAGCATGCTTTAAAGCTTAGAATCGGGGCTCCAAAAGCGTTTTGAGCAACACGGAGCATATGAGATGTTCCAAGAGCTGAAAATGGTTTTCCAAGCTCATGCCCGGGTCGAGAGATATGAAGTCTCTGACAAATTCTACAGTTGTAAGATGGAGGAGAGTAGTTCTGTTAGCGAGCATATACTCAAAATGCCTGGGTTGCAGAACCGCTTGTCTCAGCTGGGAGTTAATGTTTCAGTTGACTCGGTCATTGACAGAATCCTCCAGTCGCTTCCACCTAGCTACAAGAGCTTTGTGATGAACTTCAATATGCAAGGGATGGAAAAGACCATTCCTGGATTATATTCGGTGTTGAAATCGGCGGAGGTGGAGATCAAAAAGGAACATGAAGTGCTGATGGTGAATAAGACCACTAGTTTCAAGAAAGGCAAGGGTAAGAAGAACTTCAAGAAGGACTGCAAGGGAGTTGCCACGCCCGGTAAATCAGTTGCCGGGAAGAAGCCAAAGCATGGACCCAAGCCTGAGACTGAGTGCTTTTATTGCAAGGGAAACGGTCACTGCAAGCGGAACTGTTGGGGAACGTAGTAATTTCAAAAAAATTCCTACGCACACGCAAGATCATGGAGATGCATAGCAACGAGAGGGGAGAGTGTTGTCCACGTACCCTCATAGACCGAAAGCGGAAGCATTAGCACAACACGGTTGATGTAGTCGTACGTCTTCACGATCCGACTAATCAAGTACCGAACGCACGGCACCTCCGAGTTCAGCACACGTTCAGCCCGATGACGTCCCTCGAACTCTGATCCAGCCGAGTGTTGAGGGAGAGTTTCATCAGCACGACGGCATGGTGACGATGATGATGTTCTACCGACGCAGGGCTTTGCCTAAGCACCGCTATAGTATTATCGAGGTGGACTATGGTGGAGGGGGCACCGCACATGGCTAAAAGATCAAACAATCAATTGTTGTGTCTCTAGGGTGCCCCCTGCCCCCGTATATAAAGGAGCAAGGGGGAGGTGCGGCCGGCCAAGAGGGGGCGAGCCAGGAGGAGTCCTACTCCTACCGGGAGTAGGACTCCCTCCCTTTTCCTTGTTGGATTAGGAGTGGAGGGGGAAAGAGGAGGGAGAGAGGAAGGAAAGGGGGGGCGCCGCCCCCCTCTCCTTGTCCTATTCGGACTAGGGAGGGAGGGGCGCGCGGCCCTGCCCTGGCCGCCTCTCCTCTTCTCCACAAAGGCCCACTATGGCCCATTAAGCCCCCGGGGGGTTCCGGTAACCCCTCAGTATTCCAGTAAAATCCCGATTTCACCCGGAACACTTCCGATATCCAAATATAGGCTTCCAATATATCAATCTTCATGTCTTGACCATTTCGAGACTCCTCGTCATATCCGTGATCACATCCGGGACTCCGAACAACCTTCGGTACATCAAAACATATAAACTCATAATATAACTGTCATCAAAACTTTAAGCGTGCGGACCCTACGGGTTCGAGAACTATGTAGACATGACCAAGACACGTCTCCGGTCAATAACCAATAGCGGAACCTGGATGCTCATATTGGCTCCCACATATTGTACGAATATCTTTATCGGTTAGACCGCATAACAACATATGTTGTTCCCTTTGTCTTCGGTATGTTACTTGCCCGAGATTCGATCGTCGGTATCTCAATACCTAGTTCAATCTCGTTACCAGCAAGTCTCTTTACTCGTTCTGTAATACATCATCCCACAACTAACTCATTAGTTGCAATGCTTGCAAGGCTTAAGTGATGTGCATTACCGAGTGGGCCCAGAGATACCTCTCCGACAATCGGAGTGACAAATCCTAATCTTGAAATACGCCAACCCGACAAGTACCTTCAGAGACACCTGTAGAGCACCTTTATAATCACCCAGTTACGTTGTGACGTTTGGTAGCACACAAAGTGTTCCTCCGATAAATGGGAGTTGCATAATCTCATAGTCATAGGAACATGTATAAGTCATGAAGAAAGCAATAGCAACATACTAAACGATCGAGTGCTAAGCTAACGAAATGGGTCAAGTCAATCACATCATTCTCCTAATGATGTGATCCCGTTAATCAAATGACAACTCATGTCAATGGCTTGGAAACTTAACCATCTTTGATCAACGAGCTAGTCAAGTAAAGGCATACTAGTGACACTCTGTTTGTCTATGTATTCACACATGTATTATGTTTCCGGTTAATACAATTCTAGCATGAATAATAAACATTTATCGTGATATAAGGAAATAAATAATAACTTTATTATTGCCTCTAGGGCATATTTCCTTCAGTCTCCCACTTGCACTGGAGTCAATAATCTAGATTACACTGTAATTATTCTAACACCCATGGAGCCTTGGTGCTGATCATGTTTTGCTCGTGGAAGAGGCTTAGTCAATGGGTCTCCAACATTCAGATCCGTATGTATCTTGCAAATTTCTATGTCTCCCACCTGGACTAAATCCCGGATGGAATTGAAGCATCTCTTGATGTGCTTGGTTCTCTTGTGAAATCTGGATTCCTTCGCCAAGGCAATTGCACGAGTATTGTCACAAAAGATTTTCATTGGACCCGATGCACTAGGTATGACACCTAGATCGGATATGAACTCCTTCATCCAGACTCCTTCATTTGCTGCTTCCGAAGCAACTATGTACTCCGCTTCACACGTAGATCCCGCCACGACGCTTTGTTTAGAACTACACCAACTGACAGCTCCACCGTTCAATGTAAACACGTATCCGGTTTGCGATTTAGAATCGTCCGGATCAGTGTCAAAGCTTGCATCAACGTAACCATTTACGATGAGCTCTTTGTCACCTCCATAAACGAGAAACATATCCTTAGTCCTTTTCAGGTATGTTAGGATATTCTTGACCGCTGTCCAGTGATCCACTCCTGGATCACTTTGGTACCTCCCTGCTAGACTTATAGCAAGGCACACATCAGGTCTGGTACACAACATTGCATACATGATAGAGCCTATGGCTGAAGCATAGGAACATCTTTCATCTTCTCTCTATCTTCTGCAGTGGTCGGGCATTGAGTCTTACTCAACTTCACACCTTGTAACACAGGCAAGAACCCTTTCTTTGCTTGATCCATTTTGTACTTCTTCAAAAGTTTGTCAAGATATGTGCTTTGTGAAAGTCCAATTAAGCTTCTTGATCTATCTCTATAGATCTTGATGCCCGATATATATGCAGCTTCACCGAGGTCTTTCATCGAAAAACTCTTATTCAAGTATCCCTTTATGCTATCCAGAAATTCTATATCATTTCCAATCAGCAATATGTCATCCACATATAATATCAGAAATGCTACAGAGCTCCCACTCACTTTCTTGTAAATACATGCTTCTCCAAAAGTCTGTATAAAACCAAATGCTTTGATCACACTATCAAAGCGTTTATTCCAACTCCGAGAGGCTTGCACCAGTCCATAAATGGATCGCTGGAGCTTGCACACTTTGTTAGCTCCCTTTGGATCGACAAAACCTTTCGGTTGCATCATATACAACTCTTCTTCCAGAAATCCATTTAGGAATGCAATTTTTTACATCCATTCGCCAAATTCCATAATCATAAAATGCGGCAATTGCTAACATGATTCGGACAGACTTAAGCATTGGTACGGGTGAGAAGGTCTCATCGTAGTCAATCCCTTGAACTTGTCGAAAACCTTTCGCAACAAGTCGAGCTTTATAGATAGTAACATTACCGTCAGCGTCAGTCTTCTTCTTGAAGATCCATTTATTCTCAATGGCTTGCCGATCATCGGGCAAGTCAACTAAAGTCCACACTTTGTTCTCATACATGGATCCCATCTCAGATTTCATGGCTTCAAGCCATTTTGCGGAATCTGGGCTCACCATCGCTTCTTCATAGTTCGTAGGTTCATCATGGTCTAGTAACATGACTTCCAGTACAGGATCACCGTACCACTCTGGTGCGGATCATACTCTTGTTGATCTACGAGGTTCAATAACAACTTAATCTGAAGTTTCATGATCATCATCATTAACTTCCTCACTAATCGGTGTAGGTGTCACAGAAACCGGTTTCTGTGATGAACTACTTTCCAATAAGGGAGCAGGTACAGTTACCTCATCAAGTTCTACTTTCCTCCCACTCACTTCTTTCGAGAGAAACTCCTTCTCTAGAAAGATTCCGAATTTAGCAACAAAAGTCTTGCCTTTGGATCTGTGATAGAAGGTGTACCCAACAGTCTCCTTTGGGTATCCTATGAAGACACATTTCTCCGATTTGGGTTCGAGCTTATCAGGTTGAAGCTTTTTCACATAAGCATCGCAGCCCCAAACTTTAAGAAACGACAACTTTGGTTTCTTGCCAAACCACAGTTCATAAGGCGTCGTCTCAACGGATTTCTATGGTGCCCTATTTAACGTGAATGCAGCCGTCTCTAAAGCATAACCCCAAAACGATAGCGGTAAATCAGTAAGAGACATCATAGATCGCACCATATCAAATAAAGTACGATTACGATGTTCGGACACACCATTATGCTGTGGTGTTCCGGGTGGCGTGAGTTGCGAAACTATTCCGCATTATTTCAAATGAAGACCAAACTCGTAACTCAAATATTCTCCTGCACGATCAGATCGTAGAAACTTTATTTTCTTGTTACGATGATTTTCAACTTCACTCTGAAATTCTTTGAACTGTTCAAATGTTTCAGACTTATGTTTCATTAAGTAGATATACCCATATCTGCTCAAATCATCTGTGACGGTGAGAAAATAATGATATCCGCCTCGAGCCTCAATATTCATCAGACCACATACATCTGTATGTATGATTTCCAACAAATCTGTTGCTTGCTCCATAGTTCCGGAGAACGGCGTTTTAGTCATCTTGCCCATGAGGCACGGTTCGCAAGTACCAAGTGATTCATAATCAAGTGGTTCCAAAAGTCCATCAGTATGGAGTTTCTTCATGCGTTTTACACCGATATGACCTAAACGGCAGTGCCACAAATAAGTTGCACTATCGTTATCAACTCTGCATCTTTTGGCTTCAACATTATGAATATGTGTATCACTACTATCGAGATTCATCAAAAATAGACCACTCTTCAAGGGTGCATGACCATAAAAGATATTACTCATATAAATAAAACAACCATTATTCTCTGATTTAAATGAATAACCGTCTCGCATCAAACAAGATCCAGATATAATGTTCATGCTCAACGCTGGCACCAAATAACAATTATTCAGGTCTAAAACTAATCCCGAAGGTAGATGTAGAGGTAGCGTGCCGACCGCGATCACATCGAGTTTGGAACCATTTCCCACGTGCATCGTCACCTCGTCCTTAGCCAATCTTCGCTTAATCCGTAGTCCCTGTTTCGAGTTGCAAATATTAGCAACAGAACCAGTATCAAATACCCAGGTGCTACTGCGAGCATTAGTAAGGTACACATCAATAACATGTATTTCACATATACCTTAGTTCACCTTGCCATCCTTCTTATCCGCCAAATACTTGGGGTAGTTCCGCTTCGAGTGACCAGTCTGCTTGCAGTAGAAGCACTCAGTCTTAGGCTTAGGTCCAGACTTGGGTTTCTTCTCCTGAGCATGCAACTTGCTTGCTGTTCTTCTTGAAGTTCCCCTTCTTCTTCCCTTTACCCTTTTTCTTGAAACTGGTGGTCTTATTAACCATCAACACTTGATGCTCCTTCTTGATTTCTACCTCCGCAGCCTTTAGCATTGCGAAGAGCTCGGGAATCGTCTTATCCATCCCTTGCATGTTATAGTTCATCACGAAGCTCTTGTAGCTTGGTGGCAGTGATTGGAGAATTCTGTCAATGACACTATCATCTGGAAGATTAACTCCAAGTTGAATCAAGTGATTATTATACCCAGACATTTTGAGTATATGCTCACTGACAGAACTATTCTCCTCCATCTTGTAGTTGTAGAACTTATTGGAGACTTCATATCTCTCAATCCGGGCATTTGATTGAAATATTAACTTCAACTCCTGGAACATCTCATATGCTCCATGACATTCAAAACGTCGTTGAAGTCCCGGTTCTAAGCCGTAAAGCATGGCACATTGAACTATCGAGTAGTCATCAGCTTTGCTCTGCCAGACGTTCTTAACATCGTCAGTTGCATCAGCAGCAGGCCTGGCACCCAGCAGTGCTTCCAAGACATAATTCTTCTGTGCAGCAATGAGGATAATCCTCAAGTTACGGACCCACTCCGTGTAATTGCTACCATCATCTTTCAACTTTGCTTTCTCAAGGAACGCATTAAAATTCAACAGAACAACAGCACGGGCCATCTATCTACAATCAACATAGACAAGCAAGATACTATCAGGTACTAAGTTCATGATAAATTTAGGTTCAATTAATCATATTATTAAAGAACTCCCACTTAGATAGACATCCCTCCAATCCTCTAAGTGATCACGTGATCCAAATCAACTAAACCATGTCCGATCATCACGTGAGATGGAGTAGTTTCAATGGTGAACATCGATATGTTGATCATATCTACTATATGATTCACGCTCGACCTTTCGGTCTCCGTGTTCCGGGGCCATATCTGTTATATGCTAGGCTCGTCAAGTTTAACCTGAGTATTCCGCGTGTGCAACTGTTTTGCACCCGTTGTATTTGAATGTAGAGCCTATCACACCCGATCATCACGTGGTGTCTCAGCACGAAGAACTTTCGCAACAGTGCATACTCAGGGATAACACTTATACTTTGATAATTTAGCGAGGGATCATCTTATAATGTTACCGTCAATCAAAGCAAGATAAGATGCATAAAAGATAAACATCACATGCAATCAATATAAGTGATATGATATGGCCATCATCATCTTGTGCTTGTGATCTCCATCTCTGAAGCACTGTCATGATCACCATCGTCACCGGCGCGACACCTTGATCTCCATCGTAGCATCATTGTCATCTCGCCAATCTTATGCTTCCACGATTATCGCTACCGCTTAGTGATAAAGTAAAGCATTACAGGGAGATTGCATTGCATACAATAAAGCGACAACCATATGGCTCCTGCCAGTTGCCGATAACTCGGTTACAAAACATGATCATCTCATACAATAAAATTTAGCATCATGCCTTGACCATATCACATCACAACATGCCGTGCAAAAACAAGTTAGACGTCCTCTACTTTGTTGTTGCAAGTTTTACGTGGCTGCTACGGGCTTAGCAAGAACCGTTCTTACTATGCATCAAAACCACAACGGTAGTTTGTCAAGTTGGTGCTGTTTTAACTTTGCAAGGACCGGGCGTAGCCATACTCGGTTCAACTAAAGTTGGAGAAACTGACACCCGCCAGCCACCTGTGTGCAAAGCACGTCTGTAGGATCGAAAGTATGTCTAGAGGGGGGGGGTGATTAGACTACTTGACCAAATAAAAACTTAACCTTTTCCCAATTTTAGTTCTTGGCAGATTTTAGCTATTTTAGGACAAGTCAAGCAATCACCACACAATTCAAGCAAGCATGCAAAGAGTATATTGGCAGCGGAAAGTAAAGCATGCAACTTGCAAGAATGTAAAGGGAAGGGTTTGGAGGATTCAAGCGCAATTGGAGACACGGATGTTTTTCTCGTGGTTCGGATAGGTGGTGCTATCCTACATCCACGTTGATGGAGACTTCAACCCACAAAGGGTAACGGTTGCGCGAGTCCACGAAGGGCTCCACCCACAAAGGGTAACGGTTGCGCGAGTCCACACAGGGCTCCACCCATGAAGGGTCCACGAAGAAGCAACCACCCACAAAGGGTCCACGAAGAAGCAACCTTGTCTATCCCACCATGGCCATCGCCCACACAGGACTTGCCTCACTAGAGGTAGATCTTCACGAAGTAGGCGATCTCCTTGCCCTTACAAACTTCTTGGTTCAACTCCACAATCTTGTCGGAGGCTCCCAAGTGACACCTAGCCAATCTAGGAGACACCACTCTCCAAGAAGTAACAAATGGTGTGTAGGTAATGAACTCCTTGCTCTTGTGCTTCAAATGATAGTCTCCCCAACACTCAACTCTCTCTCATAGGATTTGGATTTTGTGGAAAGAAGATTTGAGTGGAAAGCAACTTGGGAAGGCTAGAGATCAAGATTCATATGGTAGGAATGGAATATCTTGGTCTCAACACATGAGTAGGTGGTTCTCTCTCAGAACATATGAGTTGGAATTGTGTATGTGTTCTGATGGCTCTCTCCATGAATGAAGAGGAGGTGGAGGGGTATATATAGCCTCCACACAAAATCCAACCGTTACACACAGTTTTCCAATCTCGGTGGGACCGAATCAACAAACTCGGTCGGACCGAAAATGTAAACCTAGTGACCGTTAGAGATTTTCGGTGGGACTGACATGCAACTCGGTGGGACCGATATGGTTAGGGTTTGGGCATAACGTAATCTCGGTGAGACCGATTACACAAACTCGGTGAGACCGAATTTGGTAATTAGCTAACCAGAGAGTTGGTCAGGCAAACTCGGTGGGACCGATTTGCTCTTTCGGTGAGACCGAAAAGTTACAAAAAGGAAACACTGAATTTACATTGCAATCTCGGTGGGACCGATTCGCTCTTTCGGTGAGACCGAAAAGTTATGAAAGGGAAACAGAGAGTTTGCAATCCCATCTCGGTGAGACCAAGATCCCTATCGGTAGAACCGAATTGCTAGGGTTTGGCAGTGGCTTATGACAAGTGAAACTCGGTGGCGCCGGATAGGAAGAATCGGTAGGACCGAGTTTGGCTTAGGGTTTAGGTCATATGTGGATATGGGAAAGTAGTTGAGGATTTTGGAGCATATCACTAAGCACATGAAGCAAGAGGCTCATTAAGCAACACCTCATCCCTCCTTGATAGTATTGGCTTTTCCTAAAGACTCAATGTGATCTTGGATCACTAAAATATAAAATGAAGAGTCTTGGAGATTTTGAGCATGAGCCAATCCTTTGTCCTTAGCATTTTGAGGGTTCCACTTTCACATCCATGCCATGCCAATCATTGAGCTTTCCTGAAATAATCATCTTGGAGTAGCATTAGCTCAGTGAGCTATATGTTGTTATGAATTACCAAAACCACCTAGGGATAGTTGCACTTTCAACGTTGGTAGAACCAGTCTCACGTGAGCGTACGTGTAATGTCGTTCCGGGCCGCTTCATCCAACAATACCGCCGAACCAAAGTATGACATGCTGGTAAGCAGTATGACTTATATCACCCACAACTCACTTGTGTTCTACTCGTGCATATGACATCTACGCATAAAACCTGGCTCGGATGCCACTGTTGGGGAACGTAGTAATTTCAAAAAAAATCCTACGCACACGAAAGATTATGGAGATGCATAGCAACGAGAGGGGAGAGTGTTGTCCACGTACCCTCGTAGACCGAAAGCGAAAGCGTTAGCACAACACGGTTGATGTAGTCGTACATCTTCACGATCCGACCGATCAAGTACCGAACGCACGGCACCTCCGAGTTCAGCACACGTTCAGCCCGATGACGTCCCTCAAACTCCGATCCAGCTGAGTGTTGAGGGAGAGTTTCGTTAGCACGACGGCGTGGTGACGATGATGATGTTCTACCGACGCAGAGCTTCGCCTAAGCACCGCTACAGTATTATCGAGGTGGACTATGGTGGAGGGGGGCACCGCACATGGATAAAAGATCAAACGATCAATTGTTGTGTCTCTAGGGTGCCCCCCTGCCCCCGTATATAAAGGAGCAAGGGGGAGGTGCGGCCGGCCAAGAGGGGGCGCGCCAGGAGGAGTCCTACTACTACCGGGAGTAGGACTCCCTCCCTTTTCCTTGTTGGATTAGGAGTGGAGGGGGAAAGAGGAGGGAGAGAGGAAGGGGGGGTGCCCCCCTATCCTTGCCCTATTCAGACTAGGGAGGGAGGGCGCGCGGCCCTGCCCTGGCCGCCTCTCCTCTTCTCCACAAGGGCCCACTATGGCCCATTAAGCCCCCGGGGGGTTCCGGTAACCCCTCGGCACTCCGGTAAAATCCTGATTTCACCCGGAACACTTCCGATATCCAAATATAGGCTTCCAATATATCAATCTTCATGTCTCGACCATTTCGAGACTCCTTGTCATGTTCGTGATCACATCTGGGACTCCGAACAACCTTCGGTACATCAAAAAATATAAACTCATAATATAACTGTCATCAAAACTTTAAGCGTGCAGACCCTACGGGTTCGAGAACTATGTAGACATGACCGAGACACGTCTCCGGTCAATAACCAATAGCGGAACCTAGATGCTCATATTGGCTCCCACATATTCTACGAAGATCTTTATCAGTCAGACCGCATAACAACATACGTTGTTCCCTTTGTCATCGGTATGTTACTTGCCCGAGATTCGATCGTCGGTATCTCAATACCTAGTTCAATCTCGTTACCGGCAAGTCTCTTTACTCGTTCCGTAATACATCATCCCGCAACTAACTCATTAGTTGCAATGCTTGCAAGGCGTAAGTGATGTGCATTACCGAGTGGGCCCAGAGATACCTCTCCGACAATCGGAGTGACAAATCCTAATCTCGAAATACACCAACCCAACAAGTACCTTCGGAGACACCTGTAGAGCACCTTTATAATCACCCAGTTACGTTGTGACATTTGGTAGCACACAAAGTGTTCCTCCGGTAAACGGGAGTTGCATAATCTCATAGTCATAGGAACATGTATAAGTCATGAAGAAAGCAATAGCAACATACTAAACGATCGAGTGCTAAGCTAACGGAATGGGTCAAGTCAATCACATCATTCTCCTAATGATGTGATCCCGTTAATCAAATGACAACTCATGTCAATGGCTAGGAGACTTAACCATCTTTGATCAACGAGCTAGTCAAGTAGAGGCATGCTAGTGACACTCTGTTTGTCTATGTATTCACACATGTATTATGTTTCTGGTTAATACAATTCTAGCATGAATAATAAACATTTATCATGATATAAGGAAATAAATAATAACTTTATTATTGCCTCTAGGGCATATTTCCTTCAAGAACTGCCCCAAGTACATAGCGGAAAAGAAGGCCAGCAACGTCAAAGATATATATATGATATACATGTTATGATGTGTACCTTACCAGCGCTCGTAGTAGCTCTTGGGCATTTGATACCGGTGCGGTTGCTCACATTTGTAACTCAAAACAGGAGCTGCGGAAACTGGTGAAGGACGAGGTGACGATGCATGCCGGGAATGGATCCAAGGTCGATGTGATCGCCGTCGGCATGCTACCTCTACATCTACCTTCGGGATTAGTTTTAAACCTCAATAATTGTTATTTAGTACCAACTTTGAGCATGAACATTGTATCAGGATCTCGTTTAATGCGAGATGGCTACTCATTTAAATCTGAGAATAATGGTTGTTCTATTTATATGAGAGACATGTTTTATGGTCATGCCCCGCTAGTCAATGGTTTATTTTTTATTGAATCTCGAACGTGATGTTACACATATTCATAGTGTGAATGCCAAGAAATATAAGGTTGATAATGATAGTCCCACATACTTGTGGCACTGCCGCCTTGGTCACATTGGTGTCAAGCACATGAAGAAACTCTATACATATGGACTTTTGGAGCCTATTGATTATGAATCATTTGACACATGCGAACCATGCCTCCTAGGCAAGATGACAAAGACTCCGTTCTTCGAAACAATGGAGCGAGCAACCAACTTGTTGGAAATAATACATACTGATGTATGCGGTCCAATGAGCGTCGAGGCTCGCGATGGCTATCGTTATGTTCTCACCCTCACTGGTGACTTAAGTAGATATGGGTATGTCACTTAATGAAACACAAGTCTGAGACCTTTGAAAAGTTCAAGGAATTTCAGAACGAGGTAGAGAATCAACATGACAGGAAAATAAAATTCTTGCGATCAGATCGTGGGGGAGAATATTTAAGCCACGAGTTTGGCACGCACTTAAGGAAATGTGGAATTGTTTCACAACTCACGCCGCCTGGAACACCTCAGCGTAATGGTGTGTCCGAACATCATAATCGCACTTTGTTAGACATGGTGTGATCTATGATGTCTCTTACCGATCTACCACTATCTTTTTGGGGCTATGCTTTAGAGATTGTCGCATTCACTTTAAATAGGGCACCGTCTAAATCCGTTGATACGACACCGTATGAATTATGGTTTGGAAAGAAACCTAAGCTGTCGTTTCTAAAAGTTTGGGGATGCGATTCTTATGTCAAGAAACTTCAACCTAAAAAGCTTGAACCCAAATCGGAAAAATGCGTCTTCATAGGATACCCTAAGGAAACTATTAGATATACCTTCTACCTCAGATCCGAAGGCAAGATCTTTGTTGCCAAGAATGGATCCTTTCTAGAGAAGGAGTTTCTCTCGAAAGAAATGAGTGGGAGGAAATTAGAACTTGATGAGTTGACCCCTCTCAAATCGGAGAGTAGCGCAGCACAGGAAAATGTTTCTGTGGTGCCTGCACCGACTAGAGAGGAAGTTAATGATGATGATCATGATCAAGTTACTACTAAACTTCATAGGTCCACAAGGACACATTCTGCACCAAAGTGGTACGACAACCCTGTCCTAGAAATCATGTTGTTAGACAACGGTAAACCTTCGAAGTATGAAGAAGCGATGGTGGCCCCGGACTCCAACAAATGGCTTAAAGCCATGAAATCCGAGATAGGATTGTCGTGGTATTCTCACGGGGGGTGCTAGACGACATATGCCACAAGGTGGCTTCGTGTGGGGGCAAGACTACTGCTGATAGGCCCGGGAGCGGGTATGCGAGTAGCAGGCGGTGGTTTACCCAGCTTCGGAGCTCTCCGGAGAGATAATACTCCTGCTGCTGCATGTCTGAGTGTATCTGATATATCTAGTACAGAGTGCTCCTGGAGCTGTATCTTTGGTCAGTGCCATGGGCGTATGACTTTGTATATGCGTGTGGCCGGATGAACATGCATGCTCTAGTGGCCGAATGGCTCTTGGCCATGGGTGTGTGCGTGAGCTTGTGTGTCTGGATGGATGGATATGTGCTAGCTTATATAGGCATGGCTAGCTTATTTCCTAAGCTATGTAGTGGCATGGGACAAGTGGGCATGGGGCACCATGCCCATGATGGTGTGGACTTGATGTGCATGCCTCCATGTCCCTGGTGCACTTTATAAAACAGTGCCCAGGGACAGATACACTGTAGATGATGTCGCGGTACAATTGTCTTGCCGGTGTCGGGTCGGGCTGCAGTCTGCAGGGGCGGCCGAGAAGTCGGCAGCCAGCAGCCGGCTTGGGTGGCCGGGCAGTCGGTAGCCAACAGTCGGCCTGGTGGAGCAGTCGGCAGCCAGGAGTCGGCAGGGGCGGCCGGGAAGTTGGCAGCCAGCAGTCGGCCTAGTGGAGCAGTCGGTAGCCAGCAGTCGGCCTGGTGGAGCAGCCGACAGCAAGTAGTCGGCCTAGTGGAGCAATCGGCAGCCAGCAGTCGGCCTGGTGGAGCAGTCAGCAGCCAGTAGTCGGCCTGGTGGAGCAGTCGGCAGCCAGCAGTCGGCAGGGGCGGCCGGGAAGTCGGCAGCCAGCAGCCGGCCTGGTGGAGTACTCAGCAGCCAGCAATCGGCCTGGTGGAGCAGTCAGCAGCCAGCAGTCGGCCTGGTGGAGCACTCAGCAGCCAGCAGCCGACCGGGTAGTTGGACTGAGGGGCTTTGCTAGCCCCAATGTCTTGAAATATCGTCTTGTCGTCTTCGGGATACCCGTCACCAATAACTCCGACAGTAGCCCCCGAGCCTCCGGGCAACTTGGCAAAGTTGGGCGGAGGTTCCTTGGCAGGTGTTAATGTAGTCTCCGAGCCTCCGAGCGAGGAGGGGGGTTCCCCATGAAAATGATCATGCAAAAAGATGAAGTTAGTCCACGCAGATATATCAAATGCTTGCTTTTAGCATTGCATGTTTTATGCGAAGGGTGCCGACTCGGTTTCGTCCGAGCCCCCTTCAATCTTTTTCGTGTTCCCTCCGCTTTTTGGCTTGTGCTCTCGCTCGCCGGACAGCCGCGCTACAGTTTGTGGCTGAGAGTGGGCCCTGAAGCGGAGTGTATAGTACTCAGAGTCTGGGAGCAGATTTAACCGAGAAGATACTCATAAAGGAAACGGTCGGGTCGCCCGAAGCGTTTTTCTTCCCGGACGTTTTTCGCGTGGGTGGCCTCCAGCGTTCACTCTTGCCAGCCGGACAGCCGCTCTGCGGTCTATGACTGAGAGTGGGCCTTTGGTACCGCGCACGCTACTAAGCCATCTGCAGGAACTAACGTCTCAGGCCAAGCGGCCAACCCCCGGGCCAACTCTGGCTGGCGCCGGGGGCAAACAATCATGCAACTGTAATAAAATGCGAAGATAGCCCCCGAGCATCGCTCGAGGTTATCCGTGCTTGCGTGGTGCAAAAAATATGCGGGTGAAGAGCTCACATTGATTTTTGTGTAGTCGCGGTCGTCGAAGACAGCCAACGCGAGTCGCGCTCGCGGAGCGCGTCGGCGCACCCGCTGGGTGTAGCCTTCAAGCCCCCGGGTGCTCGAGGAGAGTTTGACCGGCCAGGCGGTGAGCGGAACGCGGCCGAGCCGACTTGGCAGGACCGGCCAGGCGGCGAGGCGTCTGGCAGCGCCCTTCTTTTTTCTCTTCTGCCGGCTACTGGCGGACAGACAAAACTCTTCTTTTGTCTGCAATCTTCTGTGGGGGCGTGCCAGTGCACCCACTGGGTGTAGCCCCCGAGATTCGGGCCGACTGCTGAGCAGTCGGGCCGGATCTCCCGGCGACCACTTTGTCTTCTTCTTTGCGGGGGCGCGTCAGCGCACTTGCTGGGTGTAGCCCCCGAGATCCGGGCCGACTACTGAGCAGTCGGGCCGGATCTCCCGACAACTACTTTGTCTTCTTCTTCGCGGGGGCGCGTCAGCGCACCCGCTGGGTGTAGCCCCCGAGATTCGGGCCGACTGCTGAGCAGTCGGGCCGGATCTCCCGGCAACTACTTTATCTTCTTCTTTTTCTTCTTCAGCCGGCGGGCGGGCGGACCCCGACACAGCAGTCGGGCTCTTTGCAGCCGGCCAGGCAGCCAGCGGTCGGACGCATATCTGGCAGTCGGACGCATATATATATTTTTCCTTTTTTCTGCCGGTTGTGGGCAGCCGGACGGCTTTCCGCTCGTGGCTGTGTTGATGGAGCAGTCTGCCCGCATCTCTCTCTCTCTCTCTTTTTTCAGCCAGCCCTTCACACTCGGTCTTTGACTTTGTCAGTCGGCCCCAAGCGAGCAGCCGACCCTGCTTCTTCTTCTTTTTGGATCCCGGCCACATGAGCAGCCGGTTGTGAGCGGACGGGCGGGGCAAGCCGGCGGCCAGGGCGCAGAGGGCCGGCTGGCGCGCCCAGCCGGTGGCGGGGACGCGGAGGACCGGCAGGGCGGCCGGGATGCGGACGCAGCAGCAGCCGGCGCGGGCACGCATAGAGCAGCGGCGCCAGGCCGGCTTGCGGGAGGCCGGGAGCTGGCATCCGGGTGTAGGGGCCAGGCAGCCCTGCGAGGTGGAGCCGGCCAGGGGCAAAGCAGGGTTGGGCGGCCGGGCCAGCGCGCGGGGCGGCGACTCAGCCAGCGAGCGTGCTAGAGGCCGGATGGCGGAGGAGGCCGGACCTAGCCAGGCGGAGGGCAGTGTCGGGGAGCCAGGTCGCGGGCAGCCAGCCTGGAGCGGCTGCCGGCCGAAGGCGGACCCGGCTAGCGGCGAGTCGGAGGCGGCGAACGGCAGGGCCGATGCGCGAGGGGTGTAGCAGGCGGCGACGCGCGAACCGGGCACGGAGCAGCCGACGCGTGGGATGTCTGGAGCTGGACGGAGGCAGTGACGGGTGCCCCGAGCGCGCGGCCACGGGGCGGCGGCCGGTCCGGTCGGGGGCGCGGGCGCTAGGCGGAGTCGGTGACTGGGTTGGTACGAACGCCGGACGAGGAGGGGTGGAGACCGGAGCCGCGTCGTGAGGAGGAGGCGATGCGGGCCCAGCAGCTGGCCACGATGCAGGCGCACAGGCTGGAGAGGTGGCGAGCCAGCAGCCGGCCCGGGATGGGGCCCGCAGCCGGAGCGGCAGACGGCATCACGCGCGAGGAGGAGTCGGCGCGCGGTTGCGGAGGTGCAGGTGCTCGGTGGAGATGGACGAGGCGAGCCGGGGCCGGTCGGGGCGGAGCCGTAGGCGCACGGGGACAGCCGGACCGGACGCAGCGCGGGAGGAGCCGGACCCGGACGGCACAACGGCGCAGAGGACGCGGGCTGCACAGCCGCGGACCAGGGCGGTCTTGCGTGATGGAGAAGGGAGCCGCTGAGGGGGGCCGGAGAGGCACGTCCAGGCGCGAAGCGAGCCGGCGGAGCGCGGTTGTGGCGCGGGAAACAGAGGCGAGCCGGCACGGCCGCGCGCCCACGCGAGTGGAGAAGAACAGAGGCGCGCGTCATGTACCGCTGCGTGCCATGAGCCGTGCTAGCTAGCTATGCCAGCCTACGCAGCCGAATCCATTGGCTTTGCGGGCTAGCTAGCTAGCTTAGCCCCAAACGCGTACACGTACAGGGACAGAGGAGCTCGGGACAGCCGTGGAGCAGGGCGAAGCTGCGAGCGCGTAGACCGAAGGCATGCGACGACGATGCGCCGCCCCGCACGGCTGCACCAGGGGCATGCTGATGTCGAGCCCCCGAGCGCCACCGGAGAGATGACGGCGACACCGCGATGACGACGAAGATAGTGAGGATGACGGTGAGGACGCGCCGCCCCTCACGGCCACTCCGGGGGCGTGTCGATGTCGAGCCCCCGACCGCTATCGGAGAGATGGCGCGACGCCGTGGTGGTGAAGATGAAGATGGTCCCGCCCGGACTGCGAAACCAGCAGCAGCGTGGTAGCATAGTACCGCCCCACGGTGGGTGCCAAATGTTGTGGTATTCTCACGGGGGGTGCTATATGCCACAAAGTGGCTTCGTGTGGGGGCAAGACTGCTGCTGATAGGCCCGGGAGCGGGTATGCGAGTAGCACGCGGTGGTTTACCCAGCTTCAGAGCTCTCCGGAGAGATAATACTCCTACTGCTGTATGTCTGAGTGTATTTGATATATCTAGTACAGAATGCTCCTGAAGTTGTATCTTTGGTCAGTGCCATAGGCGTCTGACTTTGTATATGCGTATGGCCAGATGAACATGCATGCTCTAGTGGCCGAATGGCTCTTGGCCGTGGGTGTGTGCGTGAGCATGTGTGTCTGGATGGATGGATATGTGCTAGCTTATATAGGCATGGCTAGCTTATTTCCTAAGCTATGTAGTGGCATGGGACAAGTGGGCATGGGGCACCATGCCCATGATGGTGTGGATGTGATGTGCATGCCTCCATGTCCCTGGTGCACTTTATAAAGTAGTCCCCAGGGACAGATACACTATAGATGATGTCGCGGTACGGTTATCTTGCCGGTGTCGGGTCGGGCTGCAGTCGGCAGGGGCAGCAGAGAAGTCGACAACCAGCAGCCGGCCTGGGTGGCTGTGCAGTCGGTAGCCAGCAGTCGACAGGGGCGGCCGGAAGTCGGCAGCCAGCAGTCGGCCTGGTGGAGCAGTCGGCAGCCAGCAGTCGGCCTGGTGGAGCAGTCGGCAGCCAGCAGTCAGCCTGGTGGCGCAATCGGCAGCCAGCAGTCGGCCTGGTGGAGCAGTCAGCAGCCAGCAGTCGGCCTGGTGGAGCAGTCGGCAGCCAGCAGTCGGCAGGGGCGGCCGGGAAGTCGGCAGCCAGCAGCCGGCCTGGTGGAGCAATCAGCAGCCAGCAGTCGTCCTGGTGGAGCAGTCAGCAGCCAGCAATCGGCCGGGTAGTTGGACTGAGGGGCTTTGCTAGCCCCGATGTCTTGAAATATCGTCTTGTTGTCTTCGGGATACCCGTCGCCAATAACTCCGACAAGGATCCATGACAGAATTTCACATATATGATGGCTAACTAAACAGGATAGCATGACACAGTTTCACATTATGATGGCTAACTAAAAAATATGGAAAGACATAGTTCAAAATATGATGACTATGTAAACAGGATGACATGATATAACTATATAATGTGTTTATTAAATAGGTTGGCATGCCATAATTCACATACATGCAGCCTATGAAAACATGATAGCATGATATAATTGACGGATAGAATGACATAATTCAAAATATGATGACTGTAAACACTAAACAGGATGAGATGATATAACTATATGATGTCTTTATTAAATGGGTTGCCATGCCATAATTCAGATAGATGCTGTGTATGTAAACATGATGGAATGATATAATTCAAATATATGATTTATATAGTAAGCAAGTAAACAGATGGCAAACCATATATGATGTAAAAACTAAGCAATGCAAGACAACATGCATGACATGGGTAATATTACCCTGCGAAGTTTGAGCATAAACCTCAGGGGGGAAGTAGGACTGGTCATCAGTCTCTGAATCCTCCTCTGAGAAGCTCTCTGTAACCGGCAAGATGTCTGCTTCAGCAAGTAGCATTGTCTGCTCTGAATACCTTGTTTTCACTCCAGATACTTCCATCACCGCTTCAAATGGCTGATGCACAGGAAGAGTAGTTGAATATACAAATATTGTCGACAAATGGAACACGTAATACAAAAAAATGATAGCATGATATAATTGGCATACATGATGATTGGCTAAACAGCATGGCATTGCATAATTCACATATATAATGCCTTTGCAACAAGATAGCATCGCATAATTCACATATATAATGTCTTGCAACAAGATTGCAATGCATAATTCACATATATGATAATTAGACACTAAACAGGTGGCATTCACACAAAGCATGTCTAAACTAATCAAATGGCATAGCAATGTAAGACACCATACGCACGATATGAGCACATAACCCTGCCAGGCTGGAGCATACACCTCGGGGGAAAATAGGACTGGTCATCTGTCTCTGAATCCTCCTCTGAGGAGCTATCCGTAACCAGCGAGATATGCACTTCGTCAGATAGCATAGTCTGCTCTGAAGACCTTGTTTTCACTCCAGAATTTTCCATCACTGTCGGTGTACAAAAAGAGGGATGTGTTTTTTTTACCCCTATACCTGTGCACGGGCAGTCGGAGCCGCGCCTACGGTCACACCAAGCAGAATAGGGGAGGTGAGCCAAGGTAAGACCAAAGCCCAAGATAATAAGAGCAACGCCAAGGCCAAGACCACAAAGAGCAGAGGGACAAAGCAGGTTCCCCCGGCAAGGCCCTTGCCGGGGCAGCCCCAGCAAGATCCTTCCCGGGACAGCTCGCCCCGCACCAACAGAGCGGGCCACCCTTGAGCCCACGGTCTCCAACATCACGTTGGGCCAGGGCTCGGGAGGCACCTCAGTGGTGGCATCCAGATCTTTGTGAAGACATATTCAAGATAAGATGAGGATTAGAAGACGACGATCCTCGGCAAGATCCTTGCCGAGGAAGGCCACTAGACCCCCGGCAAGGCCCTTGCCGGGGACGACAGCGCGCCATGGCAAGACCCTTGTCAGGCCACCCGGCAAGGCCCTCACCAAGGACGCCAGAAGGGCCACCGCCAGGCCCACACCAACCAAGCTTCCACCGCTGTTCACATGCAGCTTCCAGCCCAACCAGCTGGGCGGGCACCTGCATGGCAACATGCAGCTCCCAGACCAACTCATTGAGCGCCTGCATGGCGGCATGCAGTTCTTCGTGAAGGCTCCGCCACTGCGCCACCTCAGCTGCCTGCCTGCCTACATGGCACCACATGCCTCACTGGCCAGGGCACGTGTGAAAGCAAGGAGGAGCGACGACGGATAGGACAAGCCTCGCCCCCGTCCCCAATAAAGCAAGGGGACACCTAAGCTACGCATTAAATGCATCTTGTCTTGTAATACGAGCGATAAGCTCAGTGCACTGTACGCCTTTCCACCTCCTGTGTGCCACTGTGGCAGCCCCTTCCGACTATAAAAGGAGGCCCATGGCATACTGGAGAAGGATTCGACTCTTTCGAACCACGCACTGACCACAACTAGTTCGAGAGCTCAAGAACTCTCTGAAATACACCCACCAAAGTAGGACTAGGGTTTTACGCATCCTCGCGGCCCGAACTTGGGTAAACGATCTTTGTGCTGTCTACTAGCCCTGCTCTTCTCGCAACCCCGCGCCCCGGCAACCGTAGTAGAGATTCTTGTGATCCCATAGGTGTCGTTCCACACCGACAATCACCGTGTCAAATGGCCGATGAACACGAAGAGTAGTTGAATGTACTAACATTGTTGACAAATGTAATACGTAATGAAAAAAAGGATGGCCTGATATAATGCACATATAAGATGATTGGCTAAGCAGGATGGCATTGCAAAATTCACATATATGATGCCTGGCTAAACAAGATGGCGTTTCATAATTCACAAAAATGATGAATAAACTAAACAGATGGCATTCACACAAAGCATGTCTAAACTAAGTAGATGCCATATTTGATGTAGAAAGTAAGAAATGCAAGGCACCATATGCATGATATAACCAACATCAGCATGCCAAGTTAGAGCGAAGACCTCAGGCGGTAAATAGGAGTGGTCTTCTCCTTCTAAATCCCCCTCAAAACAGATATCTTCCTCTCGATTACAATCCGAAATGGGTGGAGGGGGGCTGCCTTTGCGCCTACCATGGAGCAACGTCTGCATGAAATTTTATTGCCACGCAAGGCTCGTCTCTTTTGCTCTACATGTTCAGTTCCATTGTGCACAATAACTGACATGCATAGGAATAAAACATAGTGAGATTATGTAAGGAGTGCATGCAGAAATCCAAAGTTATGGTAGAAACCTCTGGATAGACCCAAAACCAATGATAGCAGGCAGATAATGGCTTCAGTTAAAAAATTACAGATAACGGCTTCTTTATTGTTTGTTTCCCACCCAACATGAAACTCACAGTAGACACCAGAGATTAACCAGATAGTAGATAGATACTATTGATTGCGGTCCCGATATGTACCTCACAACCATTTAAAAACTCAAGTTTGACCATTAGTTTGGAGCTGACTCAGAGTCTAATCGGTTAACAGGACGATAAAGTAGCATGTAATATTAAGTGATGCATAACGTAAGCAGACACGAAAGAGTGCGGCCTCTCTTGCAGACCTGTGTAGTCCTCGAGGTCATCTGCTCGGTTGATGATGGTAATGCAGTTGTCATGGCTGCCGGCCGTGGGGAAGAAGATCTGAGGCAGCGAAAGACAATCTGGAGGCCGGATCCCTGCTGTGCTGGACCCTTCTGTCATTGGAGCAGCTGAGCTGGGGTGGACGACGGTGCAGCAGGAGCGGGACAAACCACACAAGGTTTTCTTTGATAACTATCTGTAAGAGAAGTAGTTCCGTAAGGGCTCGTTTGAATTGGAGGATTCTAACAACGTAGGGATAGGAAATACACAATAATAGGATAGGAATGCACGTGCAAAGCAGAGAATTTAAAAACACAAGATTTCTGCCAATCTGGGTGTGGTTCACAAAAATTGGAAGATCACAGGATGCAAAGAAGCATGGTGAGTGAGGGAGTCCTGGATTAGGGGGTGTCCGGATGGCCGGACTATACCTTCAGCCGGACTCCTGGACTATGAAGATACAAGATTGAAGACTTCGTCCCGTGTCCGGGAGGGAGTTTCCATGGCGTGGAAGGCAAGCTTGGCGATACGGATATGTAGATCTCCTACCATTGTAACCAACTCTATGTAACCCTAACCCTATCCAGTGTCTATATAAACCGGAGGGTTTTAGTCCGTAGGACAACAGACATAACAATCATACCATAAGCTAGCTTCTAGGGTTTAGCCTCTCCGATCTCGTGGTAGGTCTACTCTTGTACTACCCATATCATCAATATCAATCAAGCAGGACGTAGGGTTTTACCTCCATCAAGAGGGCCCGAACCTGGGTAAAACTTCATGTCCCTTGTCTCCTGTTACCATCCAGCCTAGACGCACAGTTCGGGACCCCCTACCCGAGATTCGCCGGTTTTGACACCGACATTGGTGCTTTCATTGAGAGTTCCTCGGTGTCGTCACCGTTAGGCTTGATGGCTCCTACGATCATCAATAGCGATGTCATCCAGGGTGAGACCTTCCTCCCCAGACAGATCTTCGTCTTCGTCGGCTTCGCACCGCGGGCCAATTCGCTTGGACATCTGGAGCAGATCGAAAGTTATGCTCCTGGCCGTCAGGTCAGATTTGGGAATTTCAACTACACGGCTGACATCCGCAGGGACTTGATCTTCAACGGATTCGAGCCACTGCTGAGCGCGCCGCACTGTCACAACGAGCATGATCTAGCTCTGCCGCCGAACAATGCCCTGGAGGCCGCACCCGCATCGGCTTCGACCCTTAATTCGAAGCCAACTGCGCCGATCGAGGATGGGTGGTTGGACACCGCGTCGGGGGCTGCGATCCCAACGGAGATCGAGCCGAACACCAGCCCCGCACTCCGCGAGACTCGTGACTCCAAGGAGCCGGGCTCTTCTCCAGACTCCAAACCCTCCGTGCCCCTGTCGATCGAATCCGATTGGGCGCCGATCATTGAGTTTACTGCCGCGGACGTCTTTCAGCACTCGCCTTTCGGCGATATTCTGAAGACACTAAAGTCTCTCTCTTTATCAGGAGAACCCTGGCCGGACTATGGTCAGCACGGTTGGGATACGGACGATGAAGAAATTCAAAGCCCACCCACCACCCACTTTGTAGCCACTGTCGACGATTTAACCGACATGCTCGATGTTGGTGTCAAAACCGGCGGATCTCGGGTAGGGGGTCCCGAACTGTGCGTCTAGGCCGGATGGTAATAGGAGGCAAGGGACACGAAGTTTTACCCAGGTTCGGGCCCTCTCGATGGAGGTAAAACCCTACGTCCTGCTTGATTAATATTGATGATATGGGTAGTACAAGAGTAGATCTACCACGAGATCGGAGAGGCTAAACCCTAGAAGCTAGCCTATGGAATGATTGTTGTTGTCTATGTTGTCCTACGGACTAAAACCCTCCGGTTTATATAGACACCGGAGAGGGTTAGGGTTACACAAAGTCGGTTACAATGGTAGGAGATCTGAATATCCGTATGGCCAAGCTTGCCTTCCACGCCAAGGAAAGTCCCTTCTGGACACGAGACGAAGTCTTCAATCTTGTATCTTCATAGTCCAGGAGTCTGGCTGAAGGTATAGTTCGGCTATCCGAACACCCCCTAATCTAGGACTCCCTCAGTAGCCCCTAAACCAGGCTTCAATGACGACGAGTCCGGCGCGCAGATTGTCTTCGGCATTGCAAGGCGGGTTCCTCCTCCTAGTACTTCATAGAAGATTTTGAACACAAAGATAGTGTCCGGCTCTGCAAAATAAATTTCCACATATTGCCATAGAGAGAATAATATTTACACAAATCTAATCTGCTGACGTATTCCGTAGTGCGACACACTACGGCCAAGTCTTTATCCGAGTTGTCTCATTATCCCACCTCAGCGCGTCATGCGAGGCGGTTTCCTTGGCACGTCTTGTCAAAAGCAGAGATCGTGTCCCCCTTATTCCGAGATTCTCATCAATACGGGCGTGGGTAACCCAACCGCTTCTGGGACTCCTAGATTATAGGCGAGTCCAAACGGACACGGAGAGGACGCTTGATATTCACCCTCTTTATAAAGGGGCAAGGCTTTTTATTTTTCCCTCCCGTGCTCAATCGAATCCTTCCCCCGCCTCAAGCTCAAACGCCCAAAGTCCAGGTCAGGTGCTCCGAACCTTCAGTCATGTCCGGATCTAGCCTTCAAGGCCGATGGGTGCCTTCCTCCGTCACGGAAGAAGACATCAAAAAGTTGAGGGAGGCCAGATATCTGACCGCCGAGATTTTGCATCGGCTGCCTCCCCGGGGGCAGCCGTCCCCTCCCCCGAACCCAATGAGAGCATCGTGTTCGTCTCCCACTTCCTCCGAGGTCTAGGCCTTGCTCTGGATCCTTTCGTCAGGGGCTTGATGTTTTATTACGGGCTAGATTTTCATGATCTAGCTTCAGACTCCTTTCTGCATATCACGACATTTATCGTCGTATGCGAGGCCTTCCTCCGGGTTACCCCTCACTTTGGCCTATGGCTCAAGACCTTTGAATTAAAGCCGAAGATGATCGAGGGGCAACATGCAGCGTGTGGAGGTGCCTCAATACGCAAGATGACGGGAGCTCCGTGGCCCAAAGGTTCCATCCCAGAGGTGTCTGAATTGTGGCAACAGGAGTGGTTCTACATCACGGCTCCTAGAAGTGCCAAGTGGGCGGCCGCCCCCGTTTTCCGCTCGGGCCCTCCACCACAATTGATGTCATGGATTAGCAGAGGACTGAGCTGGGGTCCAGCCAAGGACGTGCCTATACTGCAAAGCCGCATTCGAGATCTCTTCAATGAAGATTTCAGTTTGGTTGTGGTAATACAAGTTATGCTGGTTCGTCAAGTCCAGCCTTGCAAACGTCGGCCCCTTCGCTTGTGGGAGTTCAATCCCAAGGGTCCGCGTGTCATTCAAAATTTTCTCGGCCTGACGCACGAGGAGATGTACAAGTCATTCTTCGGACCTCAAGTAGAGTGTCCAGAAATCACCGAGGACGTGGGCCTGAGTAGTAACCGCGCCGCCGAACAGGTAAGGAATCTTCCGGCCGAACATATTATCTCTCCTTCATTATGAAGTTATTTCTGAGAGTTTGCTTTTTTGACCAGGACTGGCTAACAAAGGCGAACTTGATTCGGTGCTTGGCCCCCCTCCCTGAGGGTTTGGAGAATCCGATATTGGAAAAGATGCTCCAGACCGCACCTTGCCCGGAGCCCTTGAAGGAAGATACTGCGGAGGGCGGACGCGGGCCCCCAACGCTGCCCATTGTAACCGAGGGAGCGAGCATCTTCATGAAGGAAGACGACCAGAAGAGGAAAAGGACTACGCCCGGGGATCCGGAAGCCGAAGCTCCCAAACGGGAGAAGAAATCTCCCACAGGGGGTCCTACCTTGGGGGGTGCTGTTGCCGCACAAAGTCTGCGGGGGGATCAATTCTCCGCCGAGTCGTAAGTGACCCGAAATACTTTAACAGTACAAATATGCCATCTTTTCTTCTGAGAAAATAACCACCGCATATGTTTTTGCAGTTCGGGCCTTAGCCCCTCTCAAATGAGCTCGTCTTCGGGGGACTTCTTCCAGAGATGATGGAGAGCGAAACGCCTCCTCCATACTCCTCCGCTCCAGAAGCGGGTGACCCTGAAGTGTCGTCGCGGAGGGCCTCTCCGAATCCAGTGAGGCCAGAAGATAATCCCATTGACCCCCGAAGCTCCCAGTGTCCGGCTCCCGAAGAGAGCAGACAAAAGCATCCGGCACCGTCTAGTGTGCGATTAGATGTTCTGAGGGAGTTGGTGGGGCGAGCGGCCATCTCAGATGAACACCGTGTGCTGATGAATACGGTGATGGAGAGGATATCGTCTGCCAAAAGCGGATTGCATGAAGCTTTTATGAATCTATTAACAGGCTTTGAGGTACGTAAAAAGAATGTATAATAGTCCTGCACATGCTAGGTGTGCCCTGTGTAGATAGTAGCCCCTGAGACTTTGGTTGTCGTCGGAAATGACGATGAACAGAGGATCATATTCCCAGGTAATAACCATACTGCCTCTATGTGCAGGAGATGGAAACTCCGGTGGCTGGCTGGACTGGCAAGTTTGCCCATTTAAAACGGCAGTTGGATGCGGCAGACGCCGACATCGAGCTTGTTAACAAAAGGCTTGACGAGGCACAAGGTAAGTGTCATTATCTGGTAAACGCCGCATAGTAAGAGCAGCATGAAGCCAGTATCTTTAATATGTTATGACTGCAGATGGAGCTGCCACTGTTGAAGCCTTGCGGGCGGAACTTGCCCGAGCCAAGGAACAAGCGAGATTGGATAATGCGGCTGCTTTGAAGGCGGCCGAAGAGTTGCGAGCCGAGAAGGCAGCGCATGGCGAGAGCCGAGACAAGATGGCCATAGAATTGAAAGCCGCCGCCGACCGTTGCCGGGTCCTTGAAAAGGAAAACCAGGCGAAGGCATCATACCTTGAGAAGGCTGTTGCGACAAAAAAAGACCTCCGCTCTGCTATGAGGGAAAAGAAGGAGGAGCTGTGGGAAGCCGGGGATATTGTGCCTGGGAAATACTTTATGTTGCAGAGGAAGTTCGGAGATCCACGGTATGCCCCTCTGGATCGGCTGTGGAGTTCGGAGGATGTGTATATGGATTTGGCAGCGAGCGCTACCGATGCGGCCAAGTACTTCTAGAGTCAGACGAACCGTGAAGTAGACCAGCTATTTTGGAAACAATTCCATTCTCCCGAGCGTTTGCTTTCATTGACTGATCAATTAGCCATATGGGCCGAACTAAATAGGTTGTCTGGACTCTCCATGAGGTCTGTTGTGGATCAGCTATGGCCGGAAAGGTCCAAACCGAGCATCTATTTCAGCTTGGTGCAGTAGTTCCTTGACGTGGTGCCGCGCATTAATGCGATGAAGAGGTCGGCGTGCGTAGAGGGCGCACGAATGGCCTTTGCCCGTTACTGGGCGGAGATGGATGCTACCACTGTTGCAGCGCGGGATTCGGCCATAGGTCGAAGGGCTGCCGAGCACTACTTTGAGGAAGTTCTTGAGGGTCCTCGTTTGATAGAGACCCAGTGCCCAAAAAATATCATGTTTGAGTGATATGTAATCTCATTGTAAGCGAAATGCTTTTATAAATTTTCATAAGGCTATTTTTATACTTTTGCCTGAAAGTAATATGATGCCTCCTGGGCGGCCGTTTATGTATACATGTGTATAACCTGAAAGATTGCAGTCGTCGACTTCAACCCCCACGCATATAATGCGGAGGTGCTCGCAAAAACACGCATTCACACTTAACCCAACGTCTTGGTCCTATAAAGGAGGTGATAGCGGAGCGAGCGAGGCAACCGAAGTATAACGCTTTAACACTTTCACTTAGCCATAGGAGTTTGACAGTGGGGCTACTAGATAGCCCCTGGTGGCTCCGCACTCTCCCGATACCGGGGTGCGTACATGCCTGGCCGGAAGACGGCCCTTCGTTAAGGTGGAGGAATTATAACATTCCCATAGGTCATCGAGTGGTTGACCAGTCTCACGCTATATCATGACAGTCAGTTTTCAGCTTTCTCTACTGAGGTGCTCGTCCGGATGAACCAGGGCACAATCGCAGTAGTAAAGCGGAACCCTAGAAGCTAGCCTATGGTATGATTGTTGTTGTCTATGTTGTCCTACGGACTAAAACCCTCCGGTTTATATAGACACCGGAGAGGGTTAGGGTTACACAAAGTCGGTTACAATGGTAGGAGATCTGAATATCCGTATCGCCAAGTTTGCCTTCCACGCCAAGGAAAGTCCCTTCCGGACACGTGACAAAGTCTTCAATCTTGGATCTTCATAGTCCAGGAGTCCGGCTGAAGGTATAGTTTGGCTATCCGAACACCCCCTAATCCAGGACTCCCTCACTCGACTTCGACTCCGAAGACATCGACGGTAGGGACGCCGATGCAGGAGACGATGAAGAACCAGCGCCTATTGAGCCCTGGAAAGCCACCTCGTCATATGACGTATACATGGTGGACACACCAAAAGATGACGAGGAGGAACGGAAGGACGCACCGAAGGCTTGTTCCCTCGAGAAGCAGTCAAAGCAGCGACGCAAGCACCGCCCCAAATCCCGCCTCGACAAAAATAACGACCACACAGACCCAGCGCTAGAGCAGGGCGAACCGCTGACGGACAACGGCAATCTGGGTAATTAAACCGAACAAACAAATCCTATCAAGGATAATAGTCCGGACGACATAACGCCGGACAGGCACCCGGAGCAGCAGAATGCCCGTAAAAGGCTTGTTGCCACCACACGGAGTCTTAAAAAGCAGAAGCAAAGGCTCAAGGCTGCACAAGACACACTCCAAATCAGATGGAGTAAAATACTCAACACAGCAGCGAGGTACGGCGACAATCGCCCCTCCAAGAGCTACCCAAAGCGGAAGCTGCTACCTGAATTCGATGAGGAGGCCTCAGACCCTCCACAACCAAACATCAAAGCAGCCACATGGCCGGACAGACGATCCCTCTACCAACATAGAGCGGCATACAACGCCACTCACAATACAACACGCGACCCACGCGAGGGCTCGCACCCAAAGGACGGTGCAACAAGATCCATCTATGGACCACGCAAGCGCACCCCAGCATACAATGCAACACAACCAACATCCGAACATCGCGGTACACCCAGCTACAGGGGTGCCGCACACCCCCTATGTTTCACCAATGAGGTGCTGGACCATGAATTTCCAGAGGGATTCAAACCCGTAAACATAGAGGCATACGACGGAACAACAGACCCTGGGGTCTGGATTGAGGACTACATCCTTCATATCCATATGGCTCGTGGAGATGAGCTCCACGCCATCAAGTACTTACCCCTCAAGCTCAAAGGGCCAGCTCGTCACTGGCTTAAAGGCCTCTGTCGGTGTCAAAACCGGCGGATCTCGGGTAGGGGGTCCCGAATTGTGCGTCTAGGCCGGATGGTAACAGGAGGCAAGGGACACGAAGTTTTACCCAGGTTCGGGCCCTCTCGATGGAGGTAAAACCGTACGTCCTGCTTGATTAATATTGATGATATGGGTAGTACAAGAGTAGATCTACCATGAGATCGAAGAGGCTAAACCCTAGAAGCTAGCCTATGGTATGATTGTTGTTGTGTATGTTGTCCTACGGACTAAAACCCTCCGGTTTATATAGACACCGGAGAGGGTTAGGGTTACATAAAGTCGGTTACAATGGTAGGAGATCTACATATCCGTAGCGCCAAGCTTGCCTTCCACGCCAAGGAAAGTCCCTTCCGGACATGGGACGGAGTCTTCAATCTTGTGTCTTCATAGTCCAGGAGTCCGGCTGAAGGTATAGTCCGGCCATCCGGACACCCCCTAATTCAGGACTCCCTCAGTAGCCCCCGAACCAGGCTTCAATGACGATGAGTCCGGCGCGCAGATTGTCTTCGTCATTGCAAGGCGGGTTCTCCTCCAAATTCCGTGTACCTGTTGAATAAAGTCCGGTTTCTTGTAGATGTTGCGCTCCTTGGCTTCTACGCCCAATAATGGCCGCTTCCCACATGTCAAACGAGTATGAAAAGTCTGAGTGTTTTTACATTCACACCCGTAGCCGCGTAAATGAGCTGACCTATTTAAGGGGATGAGGATTTAGATCCAAATCACATCTTCCCCCTTCGCGAGTGTTCATCAGAGCGCATCCGACAAAGGTCCATTCCACCATGGCCAGCCGTCGCGACTCCTCCTCTCGCCCTTCCAGCCCTCAGCCTGGATACTGGGAGAGATGCTCCATCCCGCATAGCGAGCTAGTGACGCTCCAGACCAAGGGATTTCCCCCCGGCCTATATGGTCCCGGTTCGAGCCGGCCTTGCCATCTATAATGGCGGAGAGCAAGCGGAGAGTGCCCCTAATCCCTCCAAAGGAGAGCGGGTGTGCCTCGTCCCTTATTTAATAAGGGGGCTCGGATTTCCAATCCATCCATTTCTCCGGGGGCTCCTGGAGTTCTATGGCCTCCAGCTACACAATCTCACGCCTGCCTCCGCATTGCATATCGCGGGCTTCGTAGCCCTCTGCGAGCTATTTTTGGGTATCGAGGCTCATTTCGGGCTATGGAAAAGGTTATTCTGCCTTGTGCCCCGCTCTAAGGAGGGGTCAATGTATCAAGTGGGCAGAGCCGAAGTGTGGCGCATCATCGGGACCAAATATCTGTCCGGAACCCCAAAGAAGGCGTCCGAAGACTGGCCCTCGGAATGGTTTTATATAGAAGACGTCCCACTGCCGGATCCTGTCCAGATCGGCCTCCCTGAATTCGACAGTGCTCCCTTAAAGAAGCGCCTAAGCTGGCATCCATGGAGCCCTCAGAGGGAAAGTGACAGGGACATCATTTACCTGATGGGCCAAATAAGATTGTTAGCCCATTCCGGACTAACCATGATCGGGGTTATGGCCGAATGCATTATGCGGGGGGGGGGGGGGGTGCAACCGCTTCAGTATAGAAGCCACCCCATGTGGGACTTCAACAGGGAGGACGACGCCACCCGCTATGGCCGTAAGGGGCCGGATTCAGCTGCCGCTCTACTAAAGATCTTGTCCACTTTGTATAAGGGAGAAGAGGAGGAATTTCTCCGCGTCAACCCACAGGGTGGATTCTCTATGCACAATCCTCCAAGCTGGGTAAGCGGTCGTATTTACTTGCCCATCCGTTTTGTATTCCCATTGTTAAATATTCAGTCTGACGACTTCAACGCAGGAACTGCGCCGGGCTATTAAGGAAATAAGCATCCCTCCTCCACAACCCGAGGACCCAGGACGGTCCCTCGACCCGGCCTCTCAAGAGGATCCGGACATATCTGTGGAGCTGATTGATGGAGTGTTCCATCAATTGAGCAAGGACAACGCCTTGGTGGCCATTACGGCCAATTACCCGGGGCTAATCCCGGCCTCCCAGGTAACTGAGATCGAAGTCCCAGTACCCCGAATAGGTGTCCGCCCTCTCGTGTTTTCAGTTTCCTGATTACAACCGAACTTTGCAGGGGAGGTTTTTAAAGCGGATGGCCCAACCTGTGGCGACAAGCCAACAAGGGGCCGCAGGGCCCCGTGGGTAGAAAAGAAGTGCAGTCCGGACCGAGGCATCAGCGCAAAGGTATGGCGCCCCCCTTATCCCAGGTGTTATACCTTTGAGGCACATTGACACTCGTGCTTTCTTCAGGACAAAGAGACCCCGCCGGACTATATCTGGAGAGCCTGCCAATCGCGCCTCCACCAGCCAGGCTCCAAAGCCTGGCCCGGAGGCGGAGGCGAAAGCAAGGTGCGCGCCAGACGCTCCTTCGACGGAGGAGCAAAACGGACGAAATGGACCTCCTACGGTCGAACCGGGGGTCTTGTTCATCGGGAGGGGTGTGGCGTACCGCAAAACAGGACTCCACGGGATACTATTCATCTCCACCGTCGACCTCCTCCAGCCTCCACGGGCTACCGTCGACCTCCTCTAGCCTCCACGGGCTCCTGTTCATCTAGCCTCCACCGCGCGCTACTCCACCCGCTACTGTTCAACCACCCCTCCACCGTCTACTGTTCATCCAGCCCTCCATACCACGGGGTCCTGTTCAACCACCCCTCCATGGGCACCCCTCCACCGTCTACTATTCATCCAGCCCTCCACCACACCACGGGGTCCTGTTCATCCAGAGGCAATGCCACTGCTCACTGTTCATCCAAACCCCCCCGCAATGCTCACTGTTCATCCCAGAGGCAGCATCGATCGGCTTAAGTTAGCAGTAGTAGCGAAGGAATCGCTCGATCGGGTTCAGTTAACAGCCATCGATCGATCACTTGGGTTCAGTAACGCGTAGCCTGTAGTGCAATCGCTCGGGTTCAGTTAGAGCCCAACGCCTCGCTTGGGTTCAGTTAGAGCCAACGCCTCGCACACACGCGCGTACGTGTACGAGAGAAACGCGCATCGCTCAGCCCCTGACCTCCCACCGTAACCGGGAACTCCTCGAAATTTTCCTCCCCCTCGCTTCTACCATAGTTTTTTCCGTCATGGTCGACCCAAAGAATGTCATGCAGTTGCGTCTCCGGCCCGCCCAGGACAAAAAGCCCATTTTCTGTCATGATTTTTTGTCATAGAAGTAGGAGCCCACCACATCTATGATGATACCGGGTTTTGTCACAATTATCGTCATAGAAGTGTCATATGTATGACAGGAAAAAAATTCGTTCGGCCCAAAATGTCTCGGATGTGTCTTTTTTTTGTAGTGCAGCGGCGGCGCGGGAGGGCCTCCGACCCCTTCTTCCTCGCCGCCGTACATAGTGTGGGAAGAATGGCCTCCGGTCACCCACCGAACCACACCCCAAGAACCTTAAGGTATAATTTACTTATCCACATGCATTGCTCTAGCTGCATGTGGGCTTTTTCTACTTCTGCACTCGAATCTAGGTGTTGGATCAAACAGGAAAGTAGTGGGAAAAGTTGTATAGCATGAATCTAGGACGTGGTTCAAGGAGGAAAGGAATGGGGGAAAGTAGTGGGGGAAGTTGTATAGCATGAATCTAGGACGTGGTTCAAAAAGGAAAGGAAGGGGGGAAAGTTGCGGGGAAAGTTGTATAGCATGAATCTAGGACGTGGTTCAAAGAGGAAAGGAATGGGGGAAAGTTGTGGGGAAAGTTGTATAGCATGAATCTAGGACGTGGTTCAAAGAGGAAAGGAAGGGGGGAAAGTACTAGTACAGACTGGCTATCCAGCACCTACGTTGGTCGAAAAGGGAAAACAATGACAAACACAGTATGCACATCTGTAACGAACTGGTCTTTTTTTTTGGGGGGACAAGGCTATAGAGTTTGAGCAGGACTAGATTTGCTGCGCTCACATAGGGAAAGGTGTCTAAAGATAACAAAACTGGGAACAACACAAATATGCTCCTTGGTTGTTTGTTCTTTGTTGCAACAGACTGTGCATCACCCCTTCATACATTGGTAGATGCACATGGTGCTGGTGCGTCCACTAACCCGTGCAACTCTTTAGTTGTTGTTAATCTAAGGCCCTGTTTGGTTAAAAAGTCCTAGGACTTTTTTAGTCCCAACTAAAAAGTCCCTAGTCCCTACCTGTTTGGTTCCAGGGACTAAACATGGACTCGAGGTTATTAAATGACATGCTAAAAGACCATTTTACCCCTAGTAATGAACTAATAGAGATAAGGTGTGATGCGGGGCAGGGGCAACTGTTGGAAAAAGTCCGAAAAAAGACTCTCCCTCGGGGTCTTCTTTCTTTAGTCCCAAATGCCCACTTTTAGTCCCTAAAAGTCCCTCCTGTTTGGTTTAGATGCGGCTGAAAGGGACTTTTTTAGTCCCTACACCAAAAAGTCCGTGTAAACAAACACCCTCTAATAATGCCGCTGGAAAATTCATGCAACACCAAAGTTAAAAGAAAATTACATGTTTAACGAATTTTATTGTTAATATAATCTCTCTGTTAATATGAATCAATGCCACCGTTTGAGAAATGCTATTGTCTTGCTTTCTTTTCCATTTAGATAAGTTAGATGCTTCTTTTTGTTGGCTTTTGTGTCATCCACCGTTATTGACCACTAGTTGTTTCCTTTACACCTCTGTGTAAACAGGGTTTATCTAGTTCACCTCGTTGCTATTGTGACCATTTGTTGCACTACACAAAACACTTTTGTTTTAAGAGTGTTTTGTACATTTCAACCAAAATTTCACACCGACAACATTGCTTGATTTCTTGATCTTAGTGGAACTGCACAAGAGGAGAACTTACTTCCTATCCGTGTTGGCAAATTTGGTTCAGATCTTCTTCTTGTGAGTTGTTTGAATTCCGCATCATGAGAGGTCAGTACTAGCCTTCTTTCACATGATTGTGCAGTGTGCTTTCATATGTTGTGCTACTTGTATGGTAATGTTGCTTGATTTTAGTGAACTACACAAATGGAGACAAGACTTCCAATCTGTATGTGCACCGTAATATCTCATTGAGGTAAGATAATGATATTTCACAACTGTTGGCCTGTATTTTGCCACTTTCATCAGAAAATTAATGTTGTTGTTTAGTGTACTTGTGCTCCCTAATTGACATGCCAAATCTTACATTGAAGGCGAAGCTTGTCTGTTATTGAACCAAGTGATAAAGGGGAAGAACAAGCGGAAGAAAAACAAAAATCAACTCCCGGTGCTGTAATGAAGCACTGGAGCTGTGATGACACAAGTAATGTTATAGTTTTGCATCTTAATTTATTGCTATGGCTGGAACGAGCAATTGTTTTGCCATTGATTTGATGCCACTCTTAGTGTAATATGTAATTATCTCTACTTGGGCAAACAAGGATCTTCTTTGAACATACCATATATTTTAGTGGAACTGCACAAGAAGATGTTGGAAACATTAAACTAATCGAGGAGTATATAGTAAGCATGGCAACCACAGTAGATAACAACAGATGGTTTCGGAGAAGTGCTTGATCTGTATGCTCTACACAATAAGCCTCCTGACAAAGGTTGGTACTCGCCCACGGATTTCATCCATATGATTGAGCTTTGTCATCTATATTGGTGTTGTGCTACTATTTAGATACTGTCATGAGAAAGTGGTATTGTCCTTGAGAAGTGATTCATCTGTGTTGTTTTAAATATTTCCTTCCCTTTTTTTCAAGCAAACATGGATGCTAGCATTTAGTTGTCCTCTTCTCTTTGCACAACAGGATCACCCTCCTGTGAAGAAGAATATGGAGTACGTGAAGTGACTAGTTCCGATTATGCCAGGATGAAGAAGCCATGTCTATCTTCTCATCAGAAGGAGCAGTTGAAGGATGGCTACATTACTCCCCACAAGACCAAACTAACTTCAGGTCAGAAGGACTGACAGATCTCCATCTTTTTTGCTGTGATGCGCAAGTACAATGTTGTTCTAGGATTCTTTGTGCTGAGTTCCATTTGTTTTAAAAGTGTGCTCTACATGGACCATGTAGGTGCCTGTTTAAACTGTCAATTCATAGTACAGTTTGCTTTATACTAATCACTTTTTTGTATTTGTGGAAACAGGGGTGCTCAACTTGATTTCAATGGGACTGCACAAAATGTTCATGAATACATCGAATCATTCATTTCCACCACAAGAAAGGAGGTGCCGATATGTTCAAGGCATTGCAACATATAAAGGCGAAATCATACAAGCTACGCGCGAATTTGGTTGATTTTGGTGGAACTGCACAAAAAGAACAGCTGGTTTATTTAGCACGAGGTGCCATGTCAATGTCTGAACTGATGGCAAACCCTGCCCATTCCACAATCATAGGCATTTGATATTTTGGAATGGGAAAACCTTGTCAAAGTTTGCTCATTGATGTATGCAAAACAACACGTATTTGACATTTTGGAATGGGACAACCTTGTCGAATTTTGCTCATTGATGTTAGCAAGAAGACATGCGTTTGATATTTTCGAATGGGACACCCTTCGCTGTCAGCAACATCGATCGATTTTTCTTTATTCTTTAGTTGTGAAGTAAATATTGGCTCTGACATGTGAACTGCTGAGATGCATAATCATTGATTGTTTTGAATGTTCTCTATGAATTGCCAGGTCTGTGTGTTTGATTGCAATGTACAGGAACGCTAAAAAGCTACTCAAACTCTTTGTACTCCCTCTGTTCCTTTTTACTTCGCATATTAGATTTCTTTCAAGTCAGTTGATTTTACATTGTGAATGTTCATACTTTTTTCTATAAGATTGGTCAAAGTAGAGATGCTTTGACTGCAGACAAAACTTGTATGCAGACTAAAAAGGACCGGAGGGAGTACATGTGGAATTGCTGCAAACAAGGTGATCACCCTGGGAATAATGCTAGTACATATTGTTTTGCATGTTCATCCAATGCCAGTGATACAAGAATTCAAACTACTCGAACTAAATTCATTCATACACGGTCAGATTTCATATAAACATGCTGGATTTCATTACATTTCATACATTCTTCAACTCAAAAGGGGTGCGCTGGATGTATAATTAATTAACCGAAGCTACCCATCTGTGTGTGGCTGAGCCGAACATAAGCTTCTTCTCCAGTGGACTGAGCTTCAGTGACTTAACTACAGGTGCAATTGCATAACTAACATGTGGCATAGATGCCCGTTGGACCCACGTGTCAGTGACCCAACTGCACCAGAAGTTAAGTAACTGAAGCAGCGTCCTTCTCCAACATAGCTCTCCGACTCCACGTCGCCGCCAAGAAGCTAATCGGACGTCAATGGTCAACCCGCCTAGCTTGGCTTCAACTGGAGGGTAGCAGCGGTGGCCTTACTTGGACCCGAGCGGCGGCGACCTACCGTGTTCTACTCTTCCTCATTTTCTGTGTGGCACGGCCTCATTGGCAGCGGGGCGGGGCCTCGATGGAGCCGGCGATGTCCTCTGTCTCATTGCCGTCAGGGCCTCGGCTGAGCTGGTGATGTCCTCTGCCTTGTTGTTGGCGGGGCCGGGCTTGGCGAGTAGGGCCTCGCCAAAGCCGGCGAGGTCCTCCGCCTCGGTGCCGGCGAGGCAGGGCCTCAGCGGACCCGACGATGTCCTCTGCCTCGTTGTTGGCACGGCGGGTCCTCGGCGGAGAAGGGCCTCGCCAAAGCTGGCGAAAGCCTTCGTGTCGGTGCCGACGGGGCGGGGCATCGGCAGAGCCGGCGGTATCCTCTGCCTCGTTGTTGGCGTCGCATGGCCTCGACGGAGTAGGGCCTCGTCGACGCCAGTGGAGCGGGGACTCGTCAGAGCCGGCATTGTCCTCTGCCTCGTCCTCGGTCTCGCCAAACAGCGCCTCGCCCGCTTCATCGCCCTCTTTATAGGCGGCCGCAGCCTTATCCACCCGCATGCGGTACCACAGCGCTCGAGGCGGCCCTCGTGGGCGGAGCGGTACGAGTCGAGCACCGCCTCCTGCTCCGCCCGCTCCGCCGCGATCTGCTCCTCCGCCTGCAGTTTCTCCTGGAGGAGATGGTGGTTGTAGGCGGCGTCAGCATGCGCCTCCCGGAACTGCTCCTGACGCGTCTGTCTCACCGTGTCCATGTATTGGGCACGTGCCTTGCTGATGGTCATGGTGCAATGCACCGACGAGGATGGCGCGGAGGAGGGGGGTGGCGCTGGATCGTCGACTATCATGTTCTCCATTGGGACGTCGTCGTCCTCCGGCTGCCTGCCAGCCAGCCAGTCGGCAGCAATGGCTGCCATCTCCTTGTGGTCCATTGATACGTCTCCGTTGTATCTATAATTTTTGATTGTTCCATGCCAATATTATTCAACTTTCATATACTTTTGGCAACTTTTTATACTATTTTTAGGACTAACATATTGATCCGGTGCCCAGTGCCAGTTCCTGTTTGTCGCATGTTTTATGTTTCACAGAATATCCATATCAAACGGAATCCAAACGGGATAAAAACGGACAAAGCTTATTTTTGGAATATTTGGAAAGTCTGGGAGAAAGATCAATGCGAAACGGTGTCCGAGGTGGACACGAGGTAGGGGGGGCACACCCCTGACCCTCGTGGGCCAGCCGTGAGGCGGTTGATGCCCTTCTTCGGCCGCAAGAAAGCTAATTTTTTGTAAAAAAATCACGGCGAAGGTTTCAGTCCAATCAGAGTTACGGATCTCCATATATATACGAAACGGTGAAAGGGCAGCAGAGGAGAGCGCAGAAACAGAGAGAGACAGGGAGAAAGATCCAATTTCGGAGGGGCTCTCGCCCCTCCCATGCCATGGAGACCATGGACCAGAGGGGAAACCCTTCTCCCATCTAGGGAGAAGGTCAAGGAAGAAGAAGAAGAAGGGGGCTCTCTCCCCCTCACTTCCGGTGGCGCCGCAACGCCGCCGGGGGCCATCATCATTACCGCGATCTACACCAACACCTCCGCCATCTTCACCAACATCTCCATCACCTTCCCCCCTCTATCTACAGCGGTCCACTCTCCCGCAACCCGTTTTACCCTCTACTTGAACATGGTGCTTTATGCTTCATATTATTATCCAATGATGTGTTGCCATCCTATGATGTCTGAGTAGATTTTCGTTGTCCTATCGGTGGTTGATGAATTGCTATGATTGATTTAATTTGCTTGTGGTTATGTTGCTGTCCTTTGGTGCCCATCATATGAGCGCGCGCGTGGATCACACCATAGAGTTAGTTATATGTTGATAGGACTATGTATTGGAGGGCAAGGGTGACAGAAGCTTCAGCCTAGCATAGAAATTGATGCATACGGGATTGAAGGGGGAACAATATATCTTAATGCTATGGTTGGGTTTTACCTTAATGAATGTTAGTAGTTGCGGACGCTTGCTAATAGTTCCAATCATAAGTGCATAGAATCCCAAGTCAGGGATGACATGCTAGCAGTGGCCTCTCCCACATAAAACTTGCTATCGGTCTAGTAAAGTAGTCAATTGCTTAGGGACAATTTCGCAACTCCTACCACCACTTTTCCACACTCGCTATACTAACTCTATTGCCTCTTTACTTACAACAGCCCCTAGCTTTTATTTATGCTCTCTTTATTATCTTGCAAACCTATCCAAAAATACCTACAAAGTACTTCTAGTTTTATACTTGTTCTAGGTAAAGCGAACGTCAAGTGTGCGTAGAGTTGTATCGATGGTCGATAGAACTTTAGGGAATATTTGTTCTACCTTTAGCTCTTCGTTGGGTTCGACACTCTTACTTATCGAAAACTGTTGCGATCCCCTATACTTGTGGGTTATCAAGACCTTTTTCTGGCGCCGTTGCCGGGGAGAGATAGCGTGGGGTGAATATTCTCGTGTGTGTGCTTCTTTGCTTTATCACTAAGTAATTTTTATTTGCTGTTCTTAGTTGTTCTCTATCTTTAGTTATGGATATGGAACACGAAATACCAAAAAAATTAGGTGTACTTGCTACTCATGGAGATGAGGAACCTCCTAAAACCCTCGATGCTCAATATGTGAAAAATATTATGTACCACTTTGATAATCCTGAGAAAACCTCATTCAATTTTGTAATGGGAGTAATGTTGTATCAATGTGAATACTTTAGGTATTATCGCTTGACACAAAAAGGGAAACTATTATGGGATCAAATTTATATATTGAAGTGGTATGCTCGGCAAGTATGCTTGTGTTATGATTATACTTGTTGCTCTAGGATGAAGGCTCCACACCTTCCCTTTTCATGCAAATTTAATGATAATGAAACCTTAGCTTCTTATGCTAATGGTATATATGATTACTATGATGTGGAACAAATAGAATAATTTGTTGCTTTTAAGGGTGCTTATGAAGTTGAATCTTTGTTTGAAAAGTATGAAGCTTTTGATGATGATGTTTATAGGCCTGAAAATTTGGCTATATTGAAATATTGCTATGATAATTATGAATATAATTCCTATATTAATGCGCTTATTGAGAAAGTCTCCGCTGTCCAAGAAGAGACTAATATTTTGCAGGAATCTATGGAAGAAGAAATTGATGAAACTGTGAACTCATTGGATGAAAAAGATGAGGAGGAGAGCGAAGAACAAAAGGAGGAAGAGTGGATTGATCACCCGTGCCCACCTTCTAATGAGAGTAACTATTCAACTCATACATTGTTTAATTTCCCTTTGTGCTTACCGAAGGATGATTGCTATGATGATTGTTATGATCCCGTTGATTCTTTTGAAATATCCCTTTTTGATGATGCTTGCTATGCTTGTGGCCAGGATGCCAATATGAATTATGCTTATGGAGATTAACTTGCTATAGTTCCTTATGTTAAACATGAAATTGTTGCTATTGCACCCACGCATGATAGTCCTATTATCTTTTTGAATTCTCCCGACTACACTATATCGGAGAAGTTTGCACTTATTAAGGATTATATTGATGGGTTGCCTTATACCGTTGCACATGATGATTTTGATGAATATAATATGCATGTGCTTGCTGCTCCTACTTGCAATTATTATGAGAGAGGAACTATATCTCCACCTCTCTATGTTTCCAACACGATAAAATTGCAAGAAACTGTTTATACTATGCATTGGTCTTTACTATGTGTGCATGAATTGTTCTTTTATGACATGCCGATGCATAGGAAGAGAGTTACACTTCATCATTACATGATATACGTTACTTTGTGCTCACTACTAAATTACAAATCATTGCTAATTAAAATTGGCTTTGATATACCTTGGGATCCGGGTGGATTCACTACTTGAGCACTGTATGCCTAGCTTAATGGCTTTAAAGAAAGCGCTGCCAGGGAGACAACCTGGAAGTTTTAGAGAGTCATTTATTTCTGTTGAGTGCTTTCATATAGTTTTAAAACAACAAAAATAAAGAGGGGAACCCAAAACTTTTTCAAAAAGAAAAGCGAAAGTGAGAAAGATAAGCATTGTTGAAGTGGGAGAGCTCCTTGAACTTTGTTCATGCTCACGGAAACTTTGTGAATCTTGATTAGAGAAACTTTTCAACAAAAATAATTATCCCCTTGTACAATTCCATTGTATTATAAAAATAATATGCCAAGGTTTGCCTTTAGGATGTTTACAATGCTTGTTGGTTTGTGCGGTGCAGGACAGAAACTTTGGCTGTAGTGCGCGAATTTTATTTTTTTACTAGAACGTCAAATGGTTCTGATTCTTTTTGAAATGTCTTGCTGTATAAATTGTTTATTTTTCCTAATTTTGGCAAAAAAATTCAAGTAACATAAGTATGGTGAATGTTCAGATTATTACAGACTGTTCTGTTTTAAACAGATTCTGTTTTTGATGCATAGTTTGCTTGTTTAGATGAAACTATCAATTTATATCAGTGGATTAAGCCATGAAAAAGTTATACTACAGTAGAAAAAATGCAAAAACAAAATATGAATTGGTTTACAACAGTACTTAGAGTGGTGATTTGCTTTATTATACTAACGGATCTTACCGAGTTTTCTGTTGAAGTTTTGTGTGGATGAAGTGTTCGATGATCGAGAAGGTTTCGATGTGAGAAGAAGGAAGAGAGGCAAGAGCTCAATATTGGGATGCCCGAGGAACCCCAAGTAAATATTCAAGGATACTCAAGCGTCTAAGCTTGGGGATGCCCCGGAAGGCATCCCCTTCAACAAGTATCGGTATGTTTACGGATTCGTTTCGTTCATGTGATATGTGCAAATCTTGGAGCGTCGTGTGCTTTTTAATTTTCTTTTCATAAATGCACCATGCTGGTATGAGATAGTCCTTGGTTGATTTATAGAATGCTCTTTGCACTTCACTTATATCTTTTGAGTATGGCTTTATAGAATGCTTCATGTGCTTCACTTATATCATTTGAAGTTTGGATTGCATGATTCTCTTTACATAGACAACCACCATTTGTAGAATGCTATTTTGCTTCACCTATAATTGTTAGAGCGTGGGCATATCTTCTGTAGAAAGAATTAAACTCTCTTGCTTCACTTATATATATTTAGAGAGATGACAGGAATTGTTCATTCACATGGTTAGTCATAAAATCCTACATAAAACTTGTAGATCACTGAATATGATGTGTTTGATTCCTTGCAATAGTTTTGCGATATAAAGATGGTGATATTTGAGTCATGCTAGTGGGTAGTTGTGGATTGTAGAAATACTTGTGTTGAGGTTTGTGATTCACGTAGCATGCACGTATGGTGAACCGTTATGTAACGAAGTCGGAGCATGATTTATTTATTGATTGTCTTCCTTATGAGCGGCGGTTGGGGACGAGCGATGGTCTTTTCCTACCAATCTACCCCCTAGGGGCATGCATAGTAGTACTTTGCTTCGAGGACTAATAAACTTTTGCAATAAGTATGTGAGTTCTTTATGACTAATGTGAGTCCATGGATTATACACACTCCCACCCTTCCATCATTGCTAGCCTCTTCGGTACCGTGAATTGCCCTTTCTCACCTCGAGAGTTGGTGCAAACTTCGCCGGTGCATCCAAACCCCGTGATATGATATGCTTTGTCACACATAAGTCTCATTATATCTTCCTCAAAACAGCCACCATACCTACCTATCATGGCATTTCCATAGCCATTCCGAGATATATTGCCATGCAACTTCCATCATCATCATCATATACATGACTTGAGCATTTATTGTCATATTACTTTGCATGATCGTAAGATAGCTAGCATGATATTTTCATGGCTTGTCCGTTTTCTGATGCCATTGCTATGCTAGATCATTGCACATCCCGGTACACCGCCGGAGGCATTCATATAGAGTCATATCTTTGTTCTAGATCGAGTTGTAATATTGAGTTGTAAGTAAATAAAAGTGTGATGATCATCATTATTAGAGCATTGCCCCAGTGAGGAAAGGATGATGGATACTATGATTCCCCCACAAGTCGGGATGAGACTCCGGACGAAAAAAAGGAGAAAGGCCAAAAAAAGAGAAGGCCAAAAAAAAAGAAAAAAAAGGAAAAAAAAGAGAGAAAAAGAGAGAAGGGGCAATGTTACTATCCTTTTACCACACTTGTGCTTCAGAGTAGCACCATGTTATTCATAGAGAGAGTATCCTATGCTTTCACTTTCATATACTAGTGGGAATTTTCATTATAGAACTTGGCTTGTATATTCCAGCGATGGGCTTCCTCAAATGCCCTAGGTCTTCATGAGCAAGCAAGTTGGATGCACACCCACTTAGTTTCAGTTTGAGCTTTCATATACTTATAGCTCTAGTGCATCCGTTGCATGGCAATCCCTACTACTCACATTGACATCAATTGATGGGCATCTCCATAGCCCGTTGATTAGCCGTGTCGATGTGAGACTTTCTCCTTTTTGTCTTCTCCACATAACCCCATCATCATATTCTATTCCACCCATAGTACTATATCCATGGCTTGTGTTCATGTATTGCGTGAGGGTTGAAAATGCTGAAGCGCGTTAAAAAGTATGAACCAATGGCTCAGCTTGTCATCGGGGTTGTGCATGATGTGAATATTTTGTGTGGTGAACATGGAGCATAGCCAGACTGTATGATTTTGTAGGTATAACTTTCTTTGGCCATGTTATTTTGAAGAGACATGATTGCTTTATTAGTAGGCTTGAAGTATTATTGTTTTTATGTCAAATGGTAGACTATTGCTTTGAATCACTCGTGTCTTAATATTCATGCCATGATTAGATTACATGATCAAGATTATGTTAGGTAGCATTCCACATCAAAAATTATCTTTTTTATCATTTACCTACTCGAGGACGAGCAGGAATTAAGCTTGGGGATGCTGATACGTCTCCGTCGTATCTATAATTTTTGATTGTTCCATGCCAATATTATTCAACTTTCATATACTTTTGGCAACTTTTTATACTATTTTTTGGGACTAACATATTGACCAGTGCCCAGTGCCATTTCTTGTTTGTTGCATGTTTAATGTTTCGCAGAGTATCCATATCAAACGGAATCCAAACGGGATAAAAATGGACGGAGCTTATTTTTGGAATATTTGGAAAATCTGGGAGAAAGATCGACGCGAAATGGTGTCCGAGGTGGCCACGAGGTAGGGGGAGCGCCCCTAACCCTCATGGGCCACCCGTAAGGCGGTTGATGCCCTTCTTCAGCCGCAAGAAAGAAAATTTTTGGTAAAAAATCACAGCGAAGGTTTTAGTCCAATCGGAGTTACGGATCTCCATATATACACGAAACGGTGAAAGGGCAGTAGAGGAGAGCGCAGAAACAGAGAGAGACAGAGAGACAGATCCAATCTCGGAGGGGCTCTCGCCCTCCCATGCCATGGAGACCATGGACCAGAGGGGAAACCCTTCTCCCATCTAGGGAGAAGGTCAAGGAAGAAGAAGAAGAAGAAGGGGGGCTCTCTCCCCCTCACTTCCGGTGGCGTCGGAACGCCGCCGGGGGGCATCATCATCACTGCGATCTACACCAACACCTCCGCCATCTTTACCAACATATCCATCACCTTCCCCCCTCTATCTACAGCGGTCCACTCTCCCGCAACCCGCTGTACCCTCTACTTGAACATGGTGCTTTATGCTTCATATTATTATCCAATGATGTGTTGCCATCCTATGATGTCTGAGTAGATTTTCGTTGTCCTATAGGTGGTTGATGAATTGCTATGATTGATTTAATTTGCTTGTGGTTATGTTGCTGTCCTTTGGTGCCCATCATATGAGCGCGCACGTGGATCACACCATAGGGTTAGTTGTATGTTGATAGGACTATGTATTGGAGGGCAAGGGTGATAGAAGCTTCAGCCTAGCATAGAAATTGATGCATACAGGATTGAAGGGGGACCAATATATCTTAATGCTATGGTTGGGTTTTACCTTAATGAACGCTAGTAGTTGCGGACGCTTGCTAATAGTTCCAATCATAAGTGCATAGAATCCCAAGTCAGGGATGACATGCTAGCAGTGGCCTCTCCCACATAAAACTTGTTATCGGTCTAGTAAAGTAGTCATTTGCTTAGGGACAATTTCGCAACTCCTACCACCACTTTCCCACACTCGCTATACTAACTTTATTGCCTCTTTACTTACAACAGCCCCTAGCTTTTATTTACGCTCTCCTTATTATCTTGCAAACCTATCCAAAAATACCTACAAAGTACTTCTAGTTTTATATTTGTTCTAGGTAAAGCGAACGTCAAGTGTGCGTAGAGTTGTATCGGTGGTCGATAGAACTTTAGGGAATATTTGTTCTACCTTTAGCTCCTCGTTGGGTTCGACACTCTTACTTATCGAAAACTGTTGCGATCCCCTATACTTGTGGGTTATCATCCATCGTCCGACCATCCCGAAGGGCGCTGGAGCGCGAGGAAGCAATGGTGAGCAGTAGTGGTGTGGACAGGAGAAAGGGAACAGAGGCAGATGACTGCGGCTATGGCCGGCGCAGCAGTTTATATAGCAATGGTGGGCGGCGGAGGGTCGGACGTGTGGTGCCGGAGTAGCCGCCTTGGCAACCGCATATCGTTAATGTGGGCGGCAGACGGACGGACGACACTTGTATCGTTTGAAGGCAGAGCAATTGCCTGCACCGGGAACCGGGGTGAGCGGCGCTGACCGTTTCGGGTGGAAAGTGCGTGCGGGCGAGGGAGGCAGTCTGGGTGGGCCAGGGCAGTCAGACTCGTGCTTGGCAGCAGGTCGGTCCAGCAGCCGGACATGCTGGCTCGCCAGCAAGCTCGCCGAGCTGAGCGACGACAATCAGACGATGGACGTAGCTTCCGACCAGGAGTCGGTGCCACTGTCCAAGCCGGTTCATGCCGTGTTCACCATAGAGCAGGTGTGGCTGCACTTCGGCTCCCTAATGGCAGAAGAGCTACCAGCGCAGGAGGACCTGTGCTGCAACCTCTGTCTCCTCAACGAGCATTGGTGAACAAGCGAACGACAATGCCGTCGTGGACCTGTGGCCCTATGATCCTGGCTTCCCGAATAAGCAGCGAGCGTTGTATCAGACCATCCGTAGGGCCCGCGAGGCCCTCTCTGTCGTCCTTCGAGTTGTTTCGCTCACCGTGGCACCGCCGTCTCGCGTTGTCAACATGGTCAACGAACATGAGGAATGAGGAGATGGCTTTACTTGGAGAGAATGACAGTGGGGACCCACCATGGCCATAGCTGCACGTACGCAGGTGCCTCCTTATTATATACAACTATAATTTTTTTTTGCTTCCTCCTGGTTTCTTGACATCACGGTCCCACACCATTGTCAACCTGTGTAGTCAATAAATGAGATAATTGTACAAGGAGCGGCCGACAACTGGGACCAAGCAGCTCGAGCTGTATTTGTGTTTTTTGAGGTGTGGGCACTGCAGAGTTTTTCTTGAGCGATGTTTTCGTTGTTGTTCAGAGGAGAGCAGGGTATTAACTGGGCGGGATTTGGCCCGTCTTGCCCAGGCCAGATATCCAGCCCAGATATTAAACTTTTTCAAGCTGAAAATTGCTAGCCCAGCTATACATTTTTTGAGGAATACCCAGACAAGGTCAACTTGTTATTCTCCGCCCCGCTGGGCTGCAAATCTTTCCTAGGAGGGATGCATTAGGCTTAACAAGAAATGGACTTTAAGAAATAATAAATGGGATGTAATTATAAAAACTGGGCAGTAACTGTAAAAGATGCACCAAACACGTAATTAGTTTATAAAATATTATTTTTGGATTTTGGAAATTATAATTTCATTAATTGTTGCGCACGCAATATTTCGTTGGATTTTTATGCAATACAAATTTATATTGAAATTGTATTTAATCTGATTATAAATTTCGGGATAACAATATTTTGGATCCCATCAAAATGTGGGAAATTTTATTGAATTCTGTTTTGCAAGGTTGGTTGAAATTATTAATCGTTGTCCTAGCTAGAAAATGGGTTGTACTTTTAACAAACTGTAAATGGGCTGTAGTAAATTCCATTAGAATTCAAAAATGGTTGTACATTCTTACAAATCGCAAATGGGATATAAGTTCTCTGCCACACACTTATGGGCCTACTAAGTTGACGCGTCCCCTAAAAAAAGTAAGTTGTTGCTTTTGCAAGGCTTTGTCAACTTATATTCAACACACGGTTCTAGCAGCAGTGGCCATTGGATGTCCATCCAACAGATGTCGTGCTTCGTCTTCAATCTCGGATATTCTAGCTTTAGCCGCCCAAAAAATGATTCCTCCCCCTGACATCTGGGGCGCACCATTTCAGAGGCTGGCCTGTGGGCCTACTAAGTTGACGCGTACCAAGGGCTTTGTCAACTTAGTTAATATAAATGATTCTAGCTGCAGTGACCATACGATGTCCATCCAACGACCGTCGTGCTTCTTCAACCTCTGGTCTTCTTGCTCCAGCCACCCAAAGCAGCGCCGATCGTGCCGCCTGCTCCTGCCCCCCATGGCCGGCTGTGTTGCCGCGGAGGCCTCACCGCCCCCTACTAATGCCATCGCTGGCCAGGCCATCCCTCTACTCACCCACACCCCCTGTTATTCTGCGGCGACGACAGCCTCACACCGCAGCAGAACCAGTGAACCCTTGTACTACTCTCCGCGTGGGCATCCACTTCCTCGTCTTCCCTGGCTCCACGTCGTTCCCTTCCCAGGCCTTACCGTTGTCCACCGCCTTGGTGCTCTCTGCGCGGCATTGTCAATGTGGTCAAGGAACGACTTCCATCGGAAGAGTACTGTACGTGGAGAGGCTGACAGCTGGGTCCACGGCCGCAGCAAGGAAGTGTTTCCTTATTACGCGCAAAATAATGATTCCTCCAACTGACAGCAGGGACCCACCGGATGGGCCACCGTATTTCATGAAAAAAAACGTTTCCCCCCTGACTGCTGGGACTCACTATCTACATCTTCGCACATAAGGAAGTGCGTCCATATTACAAGCAAAAAACATTTCCCCCCTGACTATTGGGACCCACCAGCTACATCTTCGCACGCAAGGAGGTGCCTGACAGTCGAGACCCACCTGGTCGAAGCGTACGTAGCGTTGTCATTCTGGTCGCGAACGTGTACGTACATACTGGTCGATCGGTCTATCTGCAGGCTGCAGCGATGAACCATAGCCGTGTAAGGAAGGGCACATGTCATAGTAGAGGCGCGCACGTAGCATGTCACGCAGTCCCGTTAATATCGTGTACACGTACGTACAGCGACCAGGGTGCAAGAAAGTAAATACGACCACGTACGTACATACGGGCGGGGTCTCAAACACCTACTCGTGCATACGTACGGCCAGGGCTCGTGCACATGGCTGGGTCGGAATGGAGAAACTACGTCGTCGTCGTGTTCATGGGGAGGCAACGGAATGCGTCGTGTTCATCGGGAGGCAACGGAATACATCGTGTTCATCGGGAGCCAACCGTCTTGGATGGAACAGCTGATCGAAACGAGGCCTGTCATATCGCAAAACGGAGGAAACGGCCTTGTGTTCGACCGGCCACGGTCGAAACGGGATCATGTTCATCGGCAGGGGTTTGGCGTATCGCAAATCGGAGGAAATGGACTTCTCTTGGACCTCCTACGGTCAAAATGGAGTCCTGTTGATCGGGAGGGGTGCGGCGTACCTCAAAACGGAGGAAACAGACTTGTGTTGGAGCGCTACGGTCGAAATGGGGGTCCTGTTCATCTGGAGGGGTGTGGCGTACCACAAAATGGGACTCTATGGGATACTGTTCATCTCCACCATCGACCCTCCTCCAGCCTCCACGGGCTACTGTTCATCGACCGTCAACCTCCTCCAGCCTCCACCTGTGACTGTTTGAAAGGATCGAGAAGAGGTGTCTAGAGGGGGGTGAATAGACTCTTAGCAAGAAAAAGTGGCAGTTTTTAATTTCTTCAAGTTGGGGTGGAGTTTTAGCACATGTTTAAACATTCACAATACATATCAAGCAGGCATGACAATAGTATATGAGCAGCGGAAAGTAAAGCATCCAAATTGCAAGAATGTAAAGGGATGGGATTGGAGTGTGCAAACGCAATGTAGACTCGGAGATTTTTTATCCGTGGTTCCGATAGGTGGTGCTATCGTACATCCACGTTGATGGAGACTTCAACCCACGAAGGGTAACGGTTGCACTAGTCCACGGAGGGCTCCACCCATGAAGGGTCCACGAAGAAGCAACCTTGTCTATCCCACCATGGCCATCGCCCACGAAGGAGTTTCCTCACTAGGGTAGATCTTCACGAAGTAGGCGATCTCCTTGCCTGTACAAACTCCTTGGTTCAACTACACAATCCTTCCCCAAGTGACACCTAACCAATCTAGGAGACACCACTCTCCAAAAGGTAATAAATGGTGTGTTGATGATGAACTCCTTGCTCTTGTGCTTCAAATGATAGTCTCCTCAACACTCAACTCTCTCTCATAGGATTGGATTTGGTGGAAAGATGATTTGAGTGGAAAGCAACTTGGGGAAGGCTAGATATCAAGATTTATGTGGTTGGAATGGAATATCTTGACCTCAACACAAGTGTAGGTGGTTCTCTCTCAGAAAATGTATGCTGGAAGTGTAGGAACGTTCTCATGGCTCTCTCCATGAATGAAGAGTGGGTGGAGGGGTATATATGGCCTCCCCACAAAATCTAACCATTACACACAATTTACCAAACTCGGTGGGACCGAATTAGAGAACTCGGTCAGACCGATTTAGTTCATAATGTGACCGTTAGGCATTTCGGTGGGACCGACATGTCAACTCGGTGGGACTGATGTGCTAGGGTTAGGGTAAAGCCTCATCTCGGTTTGACCGATTACTCAAACTCGGTGGGACCGATTTGGGTAATAAGCGAAACATAGAGTTGGCCAAGCAAACTCGATGGGACCGATTGCATATCTCGGTGGGACCGAAATTATTGCAATAGACAACAGAGAGTTTGCAAGCCCATCTCGGTGAGACCGAGATCCCATCGGTGAGACCGAAGTAACTAGGGTTTGTGGCAGTGGCTATGCCAAAAGTCAAACTCGGCCCCACCGAAACTTTCTATCCGGCGCCACCGAGTTCATTTGACGATGGCGATAAGACAACGGAGGATGACCCCTCCAAGAAGCAACCCAAGCACCAATGTCAGCGGCGCCGCTCTAAGTCTCGCCATAGCAAAACAGTGATACCGGCACAAGAGACAATAACACTCCGGACAGTGCCGAAGACGACGACAATCCCCTCCAGCAAGATTTAAAGCGGGAGGACGAACAAGCCAGCCCTCCTGAGCGGACAGCAAATGGAGAAGCGAAGGATGACAATTACATGCCTTTCTCCGAAGACGAGGTGAGCCTCGGCGACGAAGAATTTACCATGCCTGAGGATCCCGTCGAACAGGAGTGCTTTAAGCGCCGGCTTATAGCCACAGCAAATAGCCTGAAGAAAAAGCAATAGAAGCTTCGAGCTGATCAAGATTTGCTAGCAGACAGATGGACTGAAGTCCTTGCGGCCGAGGAATATGAACTCGAATGCCCCTCCAAAAGTTACCCAAAACGCAGGTCGTTACTCGAGGAAGAAACATTGAAACCTACCTCACCAGCGTACAATGCGGCTGACCGGCCACCGTGCGGCCGAGATAGAGAGGCGTTCCAGCCTGAAGTTCAACCTGCACCCCGCCGCCATTCAAACAAAAATACCAAAGAACGGGGCAACACGCGTGACCTGCAAGACGTATTGGAGAGCAAAGCAAAACATGCAAGATCGGTCTACGGATCACGGGGGCGCGCACCAATACGTGACGATGATCGTCACGCCGGATACAATAAAAGTAAATCCGGCCGGGCCAAATACAGTAGACAAGATTCATATGAACTGCGTCGCGATATAGCCCGACACAGAGGCGCTGCACACCCCCTATGCTTCACTGACGAAGTTATGGATCACGAATTCCGGGAGGGTTTTAAACCCGTAAATATCGAATCATACGATGGTACAACTGATCCCGCAGTATGGATTGAGGATTTCCTCCTCCATATCCACATGGCTCGCGGTGATGATCTACACGCCATCAAGTACCTCCCACTAAAACTCAAAGGACCAGCCCGACATTGGCTGAATAGCTTGCCAGTAGAATCCGTCGGTAGTTGGGAGGATCTGGAAGACGCGTTCCTTGACAACTTCCAAGGTACTTATGTGCGACCACCGGATGCCGATGACTTAAGTCATATAATTCAGCAGCCAGGGGAATCAGCCAGGACATTCTGGACATGGTTCCTAACCAAGAAAAACCAAATCGTCGACTGTCCGGAGGCAGAGGCCTTAGCGGCATTTAAGCATAACATCCGTGATGAATGGCTTGCCCGGCACCTCGGCCAAGAGAAGCCAATATCGATGGCAGCCCTCACGACACTCATGACCTGCTTTTGCTGGTTGGCTCGTAGTACCAATACAGCAAGTAAACCTGGCATATCATAATCCAGGAATGGAAGTGACAAACCACGACGCAACAAACACAAGCGCCGCAAATATGGTGAAAACGCCAAAAAAACGACAGTTAATGCCGGGTTCAGGGGCTCAAAGTCCAGTCAGCAGAAAGGGCCACCCAAAAATAAAAATCCGGGCTCATCCAGTCTGGACCGCATACTCGATCGCCAGTGCCAAATTCATGGCACCCCAGAAACGCCAGCCACCCACACCAACAGAGAATGTTGGGTCTTCAAACAAGCCAGCAGGGCAGGCGCCAAAAATGGAGAGGGGGGATCTCAATGTGATGATGGCGACGAAGCGCCCAGATCACCAAACACAAGAGGGCAAAAGAAATTTCCCCCGCATATTCAATCGGTGAATGTGGTAAATACCACCCAAATTGCAAACTCGGACCGAATACGTATCCTTGGGGATGGCGTCTCAACGGAACTAGTTGTCCCACAATATAAACTGGGGCCAGTCACCTTCAACCGCACGGACCATCCGGTTAACGCCAATCAGGGCAATCTAGCCGCACTAGTCCTCAACCCGATAATAGATGGGTTCCACCTCACTCGAGTCCTCATGGACAAAGGCAGCAGTCTAAATCTGCTTTACCAGGACACAACAGACAGGATGGGCATCGATCATTCGGTGATCAAACCCACTAAAGCCACTTTCAGAGGCATCATACCAGGTGTGGAAGCCAGCTGTAGAGGCTCCATTGCCCTCGAGGTAGTCTTCAGACGACCAGAAAATTACCGCACCAAAGAGTTAGTCTTCGAAATCGTCCCCTTCTACAGTGATTATCAAGCACTGCTTGGACGGACCGCGTTTGCTCGATTCAACATGGTGCCACACTATGCATACCGTAAGCTCAAGATGCTCGGTCCACGAGGCGTCATCACGGTTAACGGCAAGGTCAAACCTTCCCTCGGTGCCAGCAAGCATGCAACTGCCTTAGCAGCAGCAACGAGCAGCACCTTGCAGCCGAACTTCGAGTCGTCGTCCCAGTTTCCGGACACCGTCATGGGGTTCCGAACTACTTCACGAAAGGACAGCTCGGCTCGTCCAGGACTCAACTAAACACTCTGACGAAGGCCAGGACAGGCCATACTTAGCGGCTCAACCGCCCTCTCGCACATAAATATTTCTTAAATTTCCGTCGCAGGTTCACCTCTGCGCCGACCAGGACGGGCTACACAGACACAACTTGAACGCATAAGGGAATCCTTAGACATCCCCTGCAGCGACCTTCCAGCTATATTGCGGATCCGCACTCAGCCTCTTTCCCCTGGTCTCAGCAGGTTTCGCAATCATATTCCTTTTTTATCACATTACTTGTACCCATACGCATAGACATACTATTCAAATACAACATATGGATTTATATGACGCTTACCTGCTGTTATTTCTTATTGAAATTCTTTTGTCAAATGGCATCCGTACACAGCGATATGCCTTAAAATATGCCAGGGGCTTCGTTTTACCCATAAACACGGTAGTAAAGTCCGAACACCTTCATGGAAGTTCGGCACCCCGAACTTATAGCATTATATGCATCAGCTCCGAATCATGTCTTGGGTCAATAGTTGGGTTGCCCGTCTCCCATGTTTTGATACCTTACATTCCGCTATATCGGCTAAGGTAGCACTGGGAGAACTATTGCGATTGTGTCCCGGTTCTTCCGGACGAGCACCTCAGTAGAGAAAACCGGAAACTGACTGTCATGATACGGCGAGAGTTGGTCAGCTGTTCGAGAGGTCATAAAATCTTTAAGGATTTCTCCCGCATAATGCCATAACCAATGCAGCGTGCGATGGATAGGTTTTTTTCTCCAATCAGGTGCTCATAGAGCCCCTAGTACGGTATTCCGAAAACCAGGGGCTGCGCCGACCATACTAAAGCTCCTATGGCTAATTGAGAGTGATAGAGCCCTACAGTCCGATTGCCTGGTTCGTTGTGCTGAGCACCTCCTTCGAAGGACCCAAAACTAGGATAAAGAGTGCTCAGGTTTATCCCGAACACCCCCGTAGTTCATACGTGGGGGCAGAAGCCGACGACTGGCCAACTCTTAGATTTAATATATAAAACGGCCGCACAGCAGGGTAAACTTTCATATAACAGGCAGTAAATGGTATTATTGACCTTGTTTAAATATTACAAAGGACAACCTGATTTACATTCATGGAAATATAACGTCCTTGGTGCATAGCTCCACGGCAAGGTAGGATCCTTCCAGGACATTCTCATAATATAACTCGGGCTTGAGGTGCTCCTTCCCCTCCGGTGGTCCTTCGGTCATCAGCTTTTTAGCATCCATCTTCCCCCAGTGCACCTTTGCGCGGGCGAAGGCCATTTGTGCACCCTCTATACAGACCGACCGCTTGATGACGTCAAGTCGAGGACAGGCACCCACAAGCCGCTTCACGAGCCCGAAGTAGCTAGTTGGGATCGGCTCAGCAGGCCATAGCCGGATCACTAAACCCTTCATGGCTAATTCCGCCGCCTTCTATAGTTCGATCAGCTGTTTCAGTTGATCGGCAAAAGGCATTGGATAATTCGGTGCCAAATACTGCAACCAGAAGAGCTTATCCGCAGTATTCCTTTCTTCGGCTCGGTAGAATTGAGCGGCATCCGATATGTTGCGAGGCAGCTCGGCAAATACCCCTGAGAAATCCAGATTCAAAGTTAGAAACATAAGTCCCCCCCCCAATACTTCCTCTACAGGGAAAAAGCCTTACCAGCCGCGATCTTTCTCGCCTCTTGGATCTCCTGCAGGGCACTTCGGGTTTCCCCGCGGGCATCGCTTGTAGCCTGATGAGCCTTGGTGAGTTCAGATTCCTTCTCCATTAAACTCTGCTCCAAGGTCTCGCATTTCCTTACAGCCTCTTGTAGCTCCTGCTCAGCTTTAATAACCCTGGCCTCATGTTTCTCATGAAGAGCCTGCTTAGTGGCTGCCTTTTTCTCGGCCTCGGCCACAGTCTTCTTGAGGGCTTCGACTTCAGTCACAATTCCTAGCGCAATGTCATAAAGCTTAGTTTATACTGAAAAGTAATTCACAATAAACGCGAACAAGAGTTGTGCATACCCTGTTTATCCATCAATTGCATTTTTAACTGGCCAAGTTCTTCCTTGGCCCGCTCCAGACTTTGATTTAGTCTGGAGATTTCCGCAGTATGGGAGGCAGCAGCCGTTACAGACGCCTTCTTATAACAGAAGAGAAATAACTGTCATTCAATGAGTCTTCCTGTGAATATATTTGATCCTCTGTCCGGTTTCTTCACCGAACAGTGTATCAGGGGCTATTGTCCATACTATGACACTCTTCGAAAAACATACCTCAAAACCTTTTATAAGGCTAATACAGGCTCCATTCAGTCCACTCTCAGTAGACTGAATCCTCTCAATCACCGCACCCATAAGGGCACGGTGTTCATCGACGATGGAGGCGCTATTCAGCGCCACCAGCAAAGCATCCGACACCTCTGGTTGGACTGAGGTTGCCGGTATGCCCCCTCCAGCTGGGAGTGGCCGCCTGCCAGATTCTAGAGCCGTATTGGTCTCCGGAACTGCACCCAGATGGGAGCCGAATTCAGGATGGCCCCCGCCGTCAGCTCCTATGGGAATTTTCTCCCCCGTATGTTCGGCCCCTGAAGCTTGACTTCCAAGCGCCGCCTTCACGGTCTTTTCCTCTCCTCCTTGGCCGGGGTCCTTCTGGGACGAAGCCTCGGTGCTATGCACCTGTTTGGAGGAAGGGGCCTTTGGGGACGTCCCGCTCTCCATAGCATCCGAGCTCAGCGAATCGTCTGATGAGGATTGTTTGGTACGGGACCTTGTCGGACTACCAAAAATATGGTTTAGGCTAAAATACTATGCCATGATGAGTCTGGACGCATAAATGTACTCGGATTTTAGATACTTACAAGTTCACCAGGGGCTGGGCCCTGGGATCCCAAGCCAGGCCGCTGTCGGCGGCGGCAGGAGACTCCTCCGGAAGAGGAGCCTTTCCCCTTTTGGGTGGCTCGGCCTCCAAGTGTACGGAGGCCATCCTCTTCTTTCTTTCCCCCGTAGAGGATTCATCTTCCTCCTCGTCGTCCTCTTCAGAGGCGGAACGGGCATCAGAGCCTTCAGATATTGTGTCCGGAGTGCTGCGGTGACGAAGGCCGCCCCGGGTCTTTTTGGCACTGTGTAAGGCGCCGGGACCAGCATCTTCGTCAGAAGTGGGATGGCCGATTCTTCGGGCAGTGGGGCCGGGCAATGGATCGGCTCCGCCTTCTTCGTCCAGCCCTGGGAAATTTATATAAAACATGTTAAGCGCCTTCTTTGGGTTGCGCGGATAAAAAGTTTGATGACTTACCAAACTTGCAGCGCGGGACGGTTGGTACCCGCAGTCCTCAGCGGAGTCCGTCCATGATTTGCTAGACTTGAAAAGCACCTTCCAGATGTCCTTGTGCAAGGAGCCGAAAAGCTCTCGCAAGGTTTGGTGCCTGGCTGGATCGAATTCCCATAGATTGCAAGTCCGGTGCTGACAAGGCAGAATCTGGCGAACTAACATCACCTGGACTACATTAATAAGTTCAATGTTCTTGTCGCCCATATCTTTAACGCGCGTCTAGAGTACCGATAGTTCATCGGACAAGGACCAGTCTAGGCCCTTCTTGACCCAGGATGTAAGCCGCAGAGGGGCGCCGGATCGAAACTCGGGGATAGCGGCCCATTCCGTGCCGCGTGGCTCAGTGATATAAAACCACTGCTGTTGCCACTCCTTGATAGAATCATTAAAGGTTCCTGTTGGGCATATGACATGGGGCATCTTGCTCACCATAGCTCCCCCGCACTCGGCGTGCTCGCCGCCCACCACCTTGGGCTTCACATTAAAGATCTTCAGCCATAAGCCGAAGTGTGGCGAGATGCAGAGAAAAGCCTCGCACACGACAATGAATGTCGAGATGTTGAGGAAGGAATTAGGGGACAGATCATGAAGATCGACCCCATAATAATACATAATGCCGCGAATGAACGGGTGAAGGGGAAACCCTAGCCCACGGACAAAGTGAGGGACGAATACAACCCTCTCGTGGGGTTCCGGGGTAGGGACGATTTGTCCCGCCATCGGAAGACGGTGGCTGATTTTCTTGGCCAGGTACCCGGCCTTCCGAAGCTTTTTAATATCCTTCTCTTGAAATGTAGAGGCCATCCATTTTCCTCCCGCTCCGGATCTGGACATCTTCGGAGGACCCCTTATGGACAGAGAAGAGGAATGCTTGAGCGTTGGAGCTTGAGTAGAACGGAATGATCTGGGAGGAAGGCATGGGTGAGAAGAATAAATCCATGTCCCCTTATAAGGGCAGGAGAGGTGATGCGCCTCCCCACTTACCTGGTAAAACCTCTTATTCCCCAAACGCTGTAATTGATGGTGCGGTTGGGTTACCCACACCCGTACTGATGAGAATCCCGTGATAAGGGGACACAATCTCTGCTTCGACAAAGACGTGCCAGGAAAACCACATCGCGATATGTGTGGGGACTGATTGTGAAAAATGGTTCGAAATGACCGGGCCGTGGTGTGACGTCATACTACGAAATGCGTCAGCAGATTAGATGTGGAAGTATTATTCCCTCTACGGTGGTATGTGGAGCTTGTTTTGCAGAGCCGGACACTATCCTTGCGTTCAAAATCTTCCATGGAGTATTCGGAGGAGGAACCTGCCTTGCAATGCCGAAGACAAACTGCGCGCCGGACTCATCCTCATTGAAGCCTGGTTCATGGGCTACTGAGGGAGTCCTGGATTAGGGGGTATCCGGACAGCCTGATTACATCCTTTGGCCGGACTGTTGGACTATGAAGATACAAGATTGAAGACTTCGTCCCATGTCCGGATGGGACTCTCCTTGGCGTGGAAGGCAAGCTTGGCAAATACGGATATGTAGATCTCCTCCCTTGTAACCGACTCTGTGTAACCCTAGCCCCCTCCGGTGTCTATATAAACTGGAGGGTTTAGTCCGTAGGACAACAACAATCATACCATAGGCTAGCTTCTAGGGTTTAGCCTCTACGATCTCATGGTAGATCAACTCTTGTAATACTCATATCATCAAGATCAATCAAGCAGGAAGTAGGTTATTACCTCCATCGAGAGGGCCTGAACCTGGGTAAACATTGTGTCCCCCGCCTCCTATTACCATCCACCTTAGACGCACAGTTCGGGAACCCCTACCCGGGATCCGCCGGTTTTGACACCGACACATATTGTTTCTTGTCATATATCTTGTTATCACCTAGTAGTTTATGTTGCTTAGCATAAGTTGTTGGGGCACATAGGTGAGCCTAGTTGTTGTAGGTTTTGTGCTTGACAAATTAACCGCATTGTTTATTCCGCATTTGTTCAAGCCTAAACCGTAATTATTTAAAGCGCCTATTCACCCCCCCTCTAGGCGACATCCTCGATGTTTCAATTGGTATCAGAGCCTTGTCTCTCTTTATAGGGTTTAACCGCCTAGAGAGTAAGGATTTCTACTAGGGGTTTAGGATTCTCTGACACTCTTAGTTTCAATGGCACAAATTTTGATGTTTGGGTAATTAGCATTCTTAATCTCTTTAGGGTCATGGACCCAAATTTAGAGCGAATTGTAGATATGGGTTTTTCTCCTCCAAAGGATCCCCAAAGATTATCTTTAGAGGATGAGAAAAACTCTTATCTCAATGCTCAAGCTTCTAATGTGCTTTTTGATGCTTTGAGCAATGTAGTTATATGTCAACTCACGCCGTTCCGGGATGCTCATGAGTTGTGGACAAAGCTTCAAGATAAATATGGTGTGTCCAAGTTTTGTGGGGATGATGGTTCTCCCTCCACCTCCGGCCGTGCTGCCTTCTCAACTTCTTCTACTTCACCTACATGTGGATTGCCACAAGGTAATGATATGGTGAGTAGTGGTGTTCATTGCAATGATGATAGTGGGCTTATCGTTGACGATTCCTCATCACTATCTTATTGCAATGCCCCATCTTTGGACTTCAACACTTCGAGCTCTCTAAATGTTTCACATGCTTGTGTTGATAGTCCTTGCATATCATGTAGAAATTGCTTTACTAAATCTCATGATGATATGCTTGCTATGTCTTGTTGCCATGGTAAAAGTGCATCTATTTCCTCGAATTGTTGTGCTAACAATGTAGAGGAAAGCCAAAACCCCATGGAACAAGATGTAGTCTTGAAAGGTGCCTCAAAGGATCCTACATCATCATCGATTAAGTTTTGCCTTATGGCTAAGGCTTCAAAGGTATCTCCCACTTTGAATCCCAATATATCTTGTGATGATATTGATGATGACAAGAATGATGATGATGATGCTGATAGTGATGAAGAGAATGATAATGTTGCCTCCTTAAAAATTAAGGGGGAAATGATTTTTAAAGCTCTTCATAAGAATAAAATTGCTCGTTCCAACTTCATGGAAATCATGTCTATTGCTATTGAGGGCAAGAAATATATTGATGAGTTGGAATCTCATCTTGAGGAGCATGATGTCACCATTGAGAAAATGGAAGGTCATGAGTGTGATTACGCTAATGAGATTGCGGACCTCTCCCAAGCTCTTGAACTTGAACAAACCACCAAGGAATCTCTTGAGGAGACTTTTGCTCTAGAATTATCTAGAGTGAAGGAATCTCATGATAGAGCTCTTGATGTGGCCAATGTTTTTGAAACTAAAAATGCTAAGCTTGAAGTTTCCCATGCTAGACTCCTTGAGGATTTTGAGCACCTTGAAAATGGCTCAAGGGTCATCAAGGGTGAGCTCATCAAACTCACCAAGTCTCATGCTCAAATTAAAGCTTCATATTCAAAAGAGCTTGTAAAGTTGCCTTCTCCTCTTGCTTTTATTGATGATGCTTGTGCTACTAACTCTATTACTTGTGAAGCATCCATTTTGAAGGAGAATGTTGAGCTACGGGCTCAACTTGAGTTGCTATCTAGCAAATATGGGAAATTGGAAGAAAGTCATGAAAAGCTCTCAAAATCTCATGATGATCTTCTAGTATCCCATAATGTGCTAAAGATGGCTCATGAGGCCATGCTTGCTAAGGTAACATCGAGTGAGCCTCATGTGAATACTAGCACTACTTCTAGTCAAAATGCTATATTCCTATGTGGTAGTCCTTGTAATTCCTCTACTCACAATGTTGGTACATCTTGTGATGAATTGCTTTCCTTGCCTTGTTGCTCTAACGGTGAAGCTTATACTTCCTCTAGTACTTGTGTTGAGACTAACTATGTAGAGGAAATCAAAGAGCTCAAGGCCCAAGTCACTTGTTTGAAGAAAGACTTGGAAAAGTGTCATGAAGGGAAGGCCACACTCAACAATATCTTGAGTGTGCAAAAATCCCCCAATGACAAAGGTGGACTTGGGTTCAACTCCAATAAGAAGAAGAAGTCCAAGAGCAACAAGAAGAAGGGCCAAAAACAAGTCAAGAATTCAGCCAAGATCATTTTCTTCAAGTGCAAAATTGAAGGGCATCAGGTTAGATCTTGCTCTTTGAAGAAGAAGGCCATTAGTGACAAGCAACAAGGGAAGCGGCCACAAGTTCATTCTCATGCTCAACCTCAAGTTTAACAAAGGCCTCTTCCCAAGAAAACTCAAGATAATGCTTCTCAAGTTGAGAAATCAAGTGAGAAGAAAGTGAAGAGTAGACGTTGCTACCTATGTCATGAGAAAGGTCACCTTGCTCCCTCATGCACTAGTGGTAACTTATCCAACCCAATTATTATTGATGATATCTACTCTCTTGGGAAGGATAAGGTTGGCAATGTCTTTGCCAAAGTTGTTGGTACTCAAAGTGGTGTCAAGAAAAGAACCATTTGGGTAGCCAAGCCTATTGTGACTAACCTCTTAGGACCCAACTTGGTTGGGGACCAACTAGCTCAAACTTGATCAATAGGTGTTGATGGACAACATTGGAGACTTGTCTACATCATGAAGAATTAAGGGATCTTCATCATTCATATTGTCTCAAGCCAAGTCAATTGGGTTATCAAGTTTCTATCTTATATCCAATGTGCCTCCTTGCGGTAACTTGTACTTAAATTTCTTACATTGAAAGTTACTTGCCCCTTTGCATGTTTTGGTTTTGTTCCTTGCATGTGATTGTATATGTTGTGCCTCCAATTTGCTTATCTAGAGTAATCAAGTATGTGTGTGTTGGTTTGCAGATCATGTACGTGTGTGTAGTGTGTTGAGCCTTTGCGCATCTTGTTTGTATGTTAGTTGGCTCTTGTGAGAGATTAATGGAACATCCCATTTTGGGGGAGTGATGTGATTTGTGCACCTCACAGTCCCATAAATGTGTGTACATGAGGAATACCACCTAGTATTGATATTGCAAGCTTATCTAGTCACTATGTGGTATGTCTTCTCATGAGAAATTAAAATTCTAAATACTCCATTAATTATCTCTTGTTGGATCATCTTATTGCCTCTTGTTAAGTTTTCTTTAATTGGTATCACATTATGGGGGAGTAATATGCTATGTATATTACTAGCCTAGCAAATGTGTGCATTTCAGATATTGTCACCTAGTGTTGATATTGTAGATTATCTTGTTCCTAGGTGGCATGTTAGCTCTACAAGTTCAAATTTGCTTGTGTTTGGTGTGAAGATGATGTTGGATATCCTTGCTATCTACCAACAGGAATTATTTCCAAATACTTCTTGTCTTATGACAATTGGTACTCACTTATGTGTCGTAGAAATTATTGATCATCTTTACATTGGCCTTTGCTTTCATTTACCTTATCTCGTGCCTAGGATTGTGTCAACTCCCATTGTATTCCATACCACTTGTGGATCTTGTTATTTCCTTGAGCTTGTCTAGTGTTTGTATAGATATAGTGAAAGTGGTGATACCATCTTGTGCTTTTTGTATTCAAATGCAAATTCTCTATAATGCACAATGCTTGGGGGAGCTATCCTATTTATCTTAGAACGCTCACCTTGTGATCCTTATCAAGTGTGTGTTGGTGGGATGCAAACCGTTTCTTTTTGGTACTTTCTGCCATCATGAAACTTTGTAGAGCACTTGGTTTGTTTGGAACCATTCTCTCTTTTGGGAGTTTGACATCTTTCTTTTTACGTGTATCATCGGATATCTCATTCCTTGACGTATCTTTCATTTGATATCCTCCAAGTGTTGATTTATTCATTTGATATCTCTTCTTCACTTGGTATTTCTTTGTCAATTGGTATCGGTTCTTGAAAGTATTGAGCATGCATATTAACTTCATATAGTTTCTTTGGCATGCTTTCCTTCTTTGACCCAATATAGAGGGGAAACTCCACAAAGTCTCAAATTGGATGAGATGTGCATGAAATTCATTTCCTTATCTATATGCACATATTTATGTGGAGTTTGTCCTATGTATATTGGTGTTTCTAACTCTTTGGCACCAATGAGTTTGGGTACCATTTTGTTTGTGTTGTTGTTCTAGGAACAATTGGAGATGCATTGGATGCTCAGCTCACTCACAAGGAAGGTGGTGTCACCATGTGCTTATTGGAGTCAAGCTAGGATGCTCAATGAACTACTATCTACTACCTTCAATTGGTTTCTTCTACATCCTTCCAATTGTATCTCGGTAACAAGTATCTATTCATGCATTCTTTTCTTGCATTCAACCTTGTGTAGGTTGCATCTTGGCATGATATTCATTCCATCTTGTGATACTTGTTTCCTTTCACAAAGCATCTCAACGATGATCTCATGTTTCTAGTTGTGATGTCTTTGATGGGTGTGTGGTAGGAATTCATTTATATACTAAGATCATATCTAGCCATGTGATATGCTTCCAAGCAAATATCTTATTGGCATATGTATGACTTCCTTTTGTATATCTTGTTCCTTTGTGTTGTAACTATTTCGGGTGTACATCCTTCTTTGTAGATATATATCATCATGATTTCGTCTACCTAGAACCTTATACACTTGAGAGAAATTACATCTCTAGATGATATCCTTTCTTTCATGTCCACCTTGTCCTTCTTATGTTATTTCTTTTGTGGCTCCGTGAAAGCTTTTGCCTTGAGTGTGTGTCTTACCTTGTTGCATCTTGATGCACTCTTGTGTAGTGAAGATTATTTTCCTCATGCTTGTATTTACGAGGCTTTTGCCATCTTAATTGGTATCCCTCTTCTTGATGAGGCTTTCATCTTCTATCTTCACCATGGGTTGTCACAAGCTTTGTTGTTATCTTTTTAGTGAGCTTGTGAACCCATTTGCTAGCTGGGTGTGTGTGGGGAGGACATGTCATGCACCGTGTATCTCACTTATCCAATACTATGTTGATGCTTAATGCTCATCCTTATTTTAGTCTTCTCAAGTGCTTTGCCATGACTCACACACATCATTTTGGTTGAGCCTATTCTTAAGTTGCCTCTTTTACATGTTGCTCAACCATGTGTTTGTTGCTTGTGCTAGGCTTTGTTTCCTACATGCTCACTTACACTTGTTGTGAGTTTCTATTGATTTTCGAGGAGTGATGATCCTATTTTGTGCACTTGGTATTCTAATACAAATATTCTAAGGATTGCACAAATCATGGGGAGCTTCACTAGTGTCTTTACAACACTCTGTTGCTCTCTTGCAATTGTCGTGAGGTTCTATTGATCTTGGGGGAGTGACGATCCTATTTTGTGCTAAGTGTATCCAATTACAAAACTAAATTGTGCACAAATCATGGGGAGCTTCTCTAGTTTCTCTAGAACACTCCTTTGCTCATATCATAATATCTTTTATTCATGTGTCACATAGGATCATTTGTCTAGTTGGTTCAATTGGTATCCTTTGATTGCTTGATTGCATGTTCCTCTATTTGTTATGTCTTTGTGGAATATCATTCTTTTGCAATCTTTGGGCCTCAATATAGTTTGTCTTCCTCCAAGTATTTACCATTGGATATGTGTATTGCATTCCACTCTCTTGTGGAGAAATCACTACAAAAAAAGACACATCCGTGACATTTTGGGCCGAACAAATTTTTTTTCTGTCATACATATGACACTTCTATAACGATAATTGTGACAAAACCCGGTATCATCATAGATGTGGTGGGCTCCTACTTCTATGACAAAAAATCATGATAGAAAATGGGCTTTTCGTCCTGGGCGGGCTGGAGACGCAGTTGCATGACATTCTTTGGGCCGTCCATGACGGGAAAAACCATGGTAGAAGCGAGGGGGAGGAAAATTTTGGGAAGTTCCCGGTTACGGTGGAGGTCGGGGGCCGAGCGATGCGCGTTTCTCTCGTACACGTATGCACGTGTGTGCGAGGCGTTGGCTCTAACTGAACCCACTGAACCCGAGCGAGGCATTGGGCTCTAACTGAACCCGAGTGATCGATCGATGGCTATTAACTGAACCCGATCGAGCGATTCCTTGGCTACTGCTGCTAACTGAAGCTGATCGATGGGATGAACAGTGAGCATTGCGGGGGGGTTTGGATGAACAGTGAGCAGTGGCATTGCCTCTGGATGAACAGGACCCCGTGGTGTGGAGGGCAGGATGAACAGTAGATGGTGGAGGGGTGCCCGTGGAGGGGTGGATGAACAGGACCCCGTGGTGTGGAGGGCAGGATGAACAGTAGATGGTGGAGGGGTGCCCGTGGAGGGGTGGATGAACAGGACCCCGTGGTGTGGAGGGCAGGATGAACAGTAGATGGTGGAGGGGTGCCCGTGGAGGGGTGGATGAACAGGACCCCGTGGTGTGGAGGGCAGGATGAACAGTAGATGGTGGAGGGGTGCCCGTGGAGGGGTGGATGAACAGGACCCCGTGGTGTGGAGGGCAGGATGAACAGTAGATGGTGGAGGGGTGCCCGTGGAGGGGTGGCTGAACAGGACCATGTGGTGTGGAGGGCTGGATAAACAGTAGACGGTGGAGGGGTGGTTGAACAGTAGTCGGTGGAGTAGCGCGCGGTGGAGGTTGGATGAACAGGAGCCCGTGGAGGCTGGAGGAGGTCGACGGTGGATGAACAGTAGCTCGTGGAGGCTGGAGGGGGTCGACGGTGGAGATGAACAGTATCTCGTGGAGTCCCGTTTTGTGGTACGCCACACCCCTCCCGATGAATAGGACCCCCGTTTCGACCGTAGCGCTCCAACACAAGTCTGTTTCCTCCGTTTTGCGGTACGCCACACCCCTCCCGATCAACAGGGCCCCCGTTTCGACCGTAGGAGGTCCGTTTCCTCCGTTTTGCGATATGCCACACCCCTCCCGATCAACAAGACCCCCGTTTCGACTGTAGGAGGTCCGTTTCCTCCGTTGTGCGGTACGCCACACCCCTCCCGATCAACAGGACCCCCGTTTCGACCGTAGGAGATCCGTTTCCTCCGTTGTGCGGTACGTCGGGCCTCGTTTCCATCGTCTCTTCTGTTCAAGCCCTCCCGATGAACATGACCACGCATTCCGTTCCGACCCAGCCGCGTTGCCTCCCGATGAACACGACCACGCATTCCGTTGCCTCCCCATGAACACGACGACGACGCTGTTTCTCCATTCCGACCCAGCCATGTACACGAGCCCTGGCCGTACGTATGCGCGAGTAGGCGTTCGAGACCCCGCCCGTATGTACACATACGTGGCCGTATTTTCTTTATTGCACCCTGGGCGCTGTACGTACGTGTACATGCTACGTGCGCGCCTCTACTACGACACGTGTGCGCCTCTACGTCCACCAGTATATATGTACATACACGTTCGCGACCAGAATGACAACGCTACGTATGCTTCGACCAGGTGGGTCCCGACTGTCAGGCACTTCCTTGCTTGCGAAGATGTAGCTGGTGGGTCCCAGCAGTCAGGGGGGTGAATCGTTTTTTTTGCCCGGACGCACTTCCTTGCGTGCGAAGGTGTAGCTGGTGGGTCCTAGCACTCAGGGGGGAAATGTTTTTTTCGCAAAATACGGTGGCCCGTCCGGTGGGTCCCTGCTGTCAGGTGGAGGAATCATTATTTTCCGCATAATAAGGAGGCACTTCCTTGCTGCCGCCGTGGACCCAGCTGTCAGCCTCTCCATGTACAGTCCACGTCCGATGGAAGTCATTCCTTGACCACATTGACCACGCCGCGCCGAGAGCACCAGGGCAGTGGACGACGGCGAGGCCTAGGAAGGGGACGACGCGGAACCGGTGAAGACGCGATAGTGGATGCCCACGCTGAGAGGAGTATGAGGGTTCACTCGTTCGGCTGCGGTGTGAGGCTGCCGTCGCCGCAGGGCCTGGCCAGCGGTGGGAATAGTAGGGGGCGGTGAGGCCTCCGCGGCAGCACAGCTGGCCACGGGAGGCAGGAGCAGGCGGCACGACCGGCGCTGCTTTGTGCGGCTGGAGCAAGAGGACCAGAGGTTGAAGAAGCACTACAGTCGTTGGATGGACATCGTACGGTCACTGGAGCTAGAATCATGCATATTGACTAAGTTGACAAAGCCCTCCATCCCCGTCAACTTAGTAGGCCCACAATTCAGCCTCCCACCAAGGTGGGTCCCAGCTAGCAGGGGGTATTCATTTTTTGTGCGTAATAAGGAGGCACTTCCAGTGGGTCCGAGTTGACAACAGGGGGAACGTTTTTTTCGTGAAATACGGTGGCCCGTCGGGTGGGTCCCAGCAGTCAGGGACAAATGTTTTTTTGCGATATACTGGTGGGCATCCGGTGGGTCCCTGCTGTCAGGTGGAGGAATAATTATTTTCCGCGTAATAAGGAGGCACTTCCTTGCGGCTGCCGTGGACCCAGCTGTCAGCCTCTCCACATACAGTATTCTTCCGATGGAATTCGGTCGTTGACCACATTGAGCACGCCGCGCCGACAGCACCACAGCGAGGCCTAGGAAGGGGACGACGCGGAGCCGGGGAAGACGCGGCTGTGGATGCCCATGCGGAGAGGAGTACGAGGGTTCACTGGTTTGGCTGCGCTGCCGTCGCCGTAGAATAACAGGGGGTGTGGGTGAGTGGAGTGGAGGGATGGCCTGGCCAGCGGTGGGAGTAGTATGGGGGCGGTGAGGCCTTCGCGGCAGCACAGCCGGCGACGGGAGGCAGGAGCAGGCGGCACGACCGGCACTGCTTTGGGCGGCTGGAGCAAGAAGACCAGAGGTTGAAGAAGCAATACGGCCGTTGGATGGACATCGTACGGCTAGTCGAGCTAGAATCGTGCATATTGACTACGTTGACAAAGCCCTTCGTCCCCGTCAACTTAGTAGGCCCACTATACTGGGTCCCAGCTAGCAGGGGGGTATTCATTTTTTTGTGCGTAATAAGGAGGCACTTCCTTGCGTGCGAAGATATAGCTGGTGGGTCCGAGTTGTCATCGGCGGTAACGTTTTTTTTGCGAAATACAGAGGCCGTTTAGGTGGGTCCTAGATGTCAGGTGGAGGAAATCATTATTTTGCGCGTAATAAGGAGGCATTTCCTTGCGTGCGGCCGTGGACCCAGCTGTCAGCCTCTCCACGTACAGTCCACTTCAGATGCATGTCGGTCGTTGACCACGCTGACCACGCCACGCCGAGAGCACCAGGGTGGTGGACGACGGCGAGGCCTAGGAAGGGAATGACACGGAGGCAGGGAAGACTCGGCCGTTGTTTTTGTTTCCCACGCGGAGGGGAGTACGACTGTACGAGGGTTTACTGGTTCGTCTGCCGTCGCCGGAGAATAACAGCAGGTGTGGGTGAGTAGAGGGATTGTTAGGCCAGCGATGGGAGTACGATGGGCAGTGAGGCCTGTGCGGCAGCACAGCCGGCCGCGGGGAGGAGGGAGCAGGCAGTACCGCCGGTGCTTGTTTGAGCGGCTGGAGCAGGAAGAGCAGAGATTGAAGAAGCACGACGGCCGTTGGATGGACATCCAACAGTCACTACTTGTGCGTCAACCTTTTTTTAGGAAAGCCTCAAATCTATGGAAAACAGCATACAACCCATCTGCCATTATTTCTAATAATTTTCAGCCCATTTGCTAATTCTTAAGGTTTTTTTTGGATCCCATATTCTTTTTGTTAGCATTACAGCCCAAATTGTGGCCACGGTTAAAAAAGTATACGAAATTTTGCATATTTCGGTGCGGTCTGAATTGTTTTTGATCCCGAAATTTCGACTCACATTCAAACTGATTTTAAAAATAAATGTATATCAATATAAAATCCAACAAATTCTCCATGCATAAAAATTAATGTAATTTAAAATCTTGAAATGAAAAAAAGATATTTGAAACTAATTGCCGGTTTGATGTGTTTCAATAATGTACAACCCATTTCTCATTACTGATGGGCCATTTTCTTGGTCGGCCGAATGAAAGCTCTCCTTGTCTTGAAAGATTTGCAGCCCAACAGGCCTGACAAAGCGACTTGCTTGGCAAATCACAAAAAAAACTGGGGTGTGGCCGTGGACCCAGCTGTCAGCCTCTCCACGTACAGTACTCTTCCGATGGAAGTCGTTCCTTGACCACGTTGACCACGCCGCGCGGAGAGCACCACAGCGGTGGACGATGGCGAGGCCTAGGAAGGGGACGACGCGGCAGTAGAAGCCCGCGCGGAGAGGAGTATGAGGGTTCAGTGGTTCGGCTACGGTGTGAGGCTGCCGTCGCCGCAGGGCCTGCCGTCGCGACCTCTGGCACCTGCAGGGCCACCAGGGCTTGAAAGAGTTCGTCACCATGGAGGCCGATGAGGGTGGCAGGCAATGAGGAGCCTGGGCACGCGGGCTGGAGCAGTACGACAAGGTCATCCGCGCGCTTCTTGACGGCGGTGAACTTGCGGATGGAGTTGACCATCATGTCGTCCATGCGAGAGGCGAAGCCGGCATCGGCGAGGGCTACGATGCCTGCGATCGCTAGCACCGTCTGGAAACGCTGCACGGTGCGGGGCCGCAGGCCGGCGCCTTGGATGATTTGGCACAGCTGACTGCCGCTCGCGTCCATCGCCTCCATAGGTGCTTGTGGCTTCTGGTCACTTGGTCTTGGATTGGAGTGAGCAGTGTTGGGCAGAGACTTGGGAGTCGATGGATTGGAGTGGTGGGGCGCCTTTATTATATGAGAGTCCAAGCTCTGTTGCATCACATCGTGCTGGCTCTATTCTGCTTCTCCAATTAATTCCCTCTGCATGTAATTGAGGATGCATCATTGACCGTTCAATGTCTCGGGAACCGCTACCCTCTCCCTCCTTGGCATTGAAGCACCTATGGACCCGTCGACGACGAGGTGCCTATGGTGACTTCATAATTTTCAAGATGATAGTGTTGTGCGTGTGTGCATTCATAGGGGTGAGTGTATGCGCGTGTATATGAGCGCTTGCGTCTGTACTGTGTAAAAAAACGTAAATGCGTGTCAAAAAGAGACTAGTCAGTATACTCAATATTGTGCACCTCGGAGAGGAAAACGATACAACTAGTACGTACTCCCTCCATTCCATAATATAAGAACATTTTTTACACTAGTGTAGTGTCAAAAACGCTCTTATATTATGGGACGGAGGGAGTATTTATTTACGGTGCAGATTCACTCATTTTGCTCCATATGTACTCCGTCTCGGTGTAGTCTAGTCACTTGTTGAAATGTCTAGAAGGGCAAATACTCCTTTCTGTTTTACAGGGCTATATTAGCAAGTAGTTGTACGTACTAGTACAATAGTGGGCTCACATAGCAATTTCGTCTCATGCAAGAGCCTGGCTATATGCGTGCTCCAATGTTCGCAACTGCAACGTTCGGTTTGCACTTGGCTCTTCGCCTCTTCGAGAAGACGAACAATGATACTGCTTCTACAGTGTCGAATCCACTGCTGCATGTCCGTCCACCGCGAGCGGGACGGATAGCTTGTTGTAGAAGTACTACTAAGTAAAAGCCTGTCCTCATTTGTGAGCAACCGCGCGCATGGGTGAGGGAGAAGGCGTGTAGTAAAATCAAGCTTCTCCTCGTTGTACGAGTTGACGCGACACATCATAGCACTGGCCCCACATGCTTGCCTCTAAACTTGGCTGAAAGACCCGCAGTGTACAATATATTTGCTGCAACCTCTAACATTTACCCACCACAAATTAAAATATATGTGGCCGTATGCATCGTTCTGATGCAGAGGCCGGGGAGTCCCCCCTTTTCGAAGAAAAAACAAATTAAAATATATATTCCTGTCTTGACCAGATGAGCTTGCAAACTACAATCACCAGGGTGTCAGGTAGGGCCAGAAGACTATTTTAAATTTTTTTAAAAAACTTCGAGACGGCCACATAGCTTGGATCCGACCCCAACGATTTTAAGCTTACAGGCACAGTACACGCTATCCTAGACTACTCTACACATGAATCTGCCACACAAGCGTCCGGGCTGCGCTTGGCTCTTCGCCTCTTCGGTAAGTCGAACAATGATGGAGTACTACTACACTGGAGGAGTACTACAATATGCTTCTGTCCATCTGACACCGATTGAACTGCTGCATGTCCACCGCGTGCGGGAGGGAGAGCGTGTAGCGAAAGCTTCTCCTAGTCTTGCCAGCCACCACGCTCATCGGCGAGGGAGGGACGCTCCTGCCTTTGCGTGTATGACAGGTGGGGCCGACAGCTGTGTGGCCAACCTGTCATACAGCCAAAGGCAGGTGCAGTTAAGTCGGCGAGGGAGAGGATAATCTAACTTCTCGTTGATGTACGAGTTGACGCGACACATCAAAGCACTGCACTCGATATATTTCAATAATTTGCGTTTACAGATGCATTAATTACAACGCATGCATGCAAGCCGTGACTCTCCTTTTGATACTTGCATGTGTTGATTTAATGCACCTTGAAGTAGTATAAAATATGTGACGGTAAAGCTTTGTAATACCCTGGCCCAAGTCGAGAGATGGTTGTGCATGAGGAGGGCGAGATCATGCAGACCGAACAGGACCCGACGATGGAGCTCTCTAAGGTCTCGATGGACCTCACCGTGCTCCACTGCCCCTTGTGCCTCCGCCCCTTGACGCCTCCAGTGTATGAGGTTTGAATACACCTCGTCCGTTCGGCTGATTGAGCAAGGTGCAGGTTTCTTGATTGATGTGTTGTTCGATTGATTTCTGCAGTGCAAGGGAGGGCACCTGGCCTGCGCGGACTGCCACGTTGAGCGCCCCGAGAACCAACGGCAGTGCTAGAAGTGCGAGCGCGGCAGTGGCTTCGATGTGCGGAACACGGCGGTGGACTCCGTCCTTTCGTCGGTGAGGGTGGAGTGCCCGCATGAAGGCTGTGGGCTCTACATCACTTACCACAAGCTCACCGATCACCAGAGCGTGTGTCCGCTCGCACCCTGCAAATGCCCCGTGCCCGTCTGCGGCTACGAAGGCCCGCCGCCGGCGCTCTACCACCACATCAGCACCGCGCATCCCATGCCCATGCACAGGATCCAGTACGGCAAGGTGCTCCAGCTGCAAGTGCCACTGTCGGAGCCACGGCTCTTGCTGTTCGTGGAGGACCGCCGCGCGTTTTTCTTGGTCGGCGGCATGCTCGACATCGGTGCGCCTATCGTCGTGTCGGTCGTCTGCATCAGAGCAGGGGCGTCCCCACTGCCGCACTACATGGCCAAGCTATGGGCGAACGACCCGCCAGGGAAGCCCAAAGGCACGACCGACGCTGTCAAGGTGGAAGTGGAGGTGACAAGCAGAAAGGATCCCGACGACGTCGACGTGCAGGAGCTAACCTTCTTGACTATTCCGCCCAAGCCGCTGGCCAGGGCTAAGCTTGTGTCCCTCCACATTCAGATTGACAAGCTCACGTCCTAAATGTTTCTATAGTGGCTTCTGTTTATCTTAGTAATATGCTAATATAGGGATTACCTTGGTCTACTTTATCTTAAGAAATGGTGGGTTTTGGTGGCGATAAAAAATTATGTTTATCAATGCATTAATTGCAATGCATGCATGCATAAAGTACATGCATTGGTCAATTTTCTCTTAATACTTGCATGCAATGATTTAATGCACCTTGGAATCTGAACATGTGTTGGGGAACAACCAAATTGAGCCTTATAAAATGGAAAAAACTAAAATTTTGAGATAAGCCCTATAAAACCGGAAAGGGGAGAGTAGAAAAAGAAGTACTCCATCTGGGAATAGTGCCGCACTTCGAAACTTGAACCGTCAATAAATTTTGAGCTTGCGTCTCGTCACATTCCAAATTACTCCACGCTATATTGAATTGCAAACCTGTTCACACCGATCACAACCTAAACGGTTTCCCACTTAGGAGCGTATTAGTACTCGGTTATAAATACTAGTATGCCAAGATGACTGCGCATTCCTCCTCAACTCCTCATCCACAAAAACAAACAAGCCATTCAGCATCCTTCCCTTGCATCTGCCATGGCCAGCGTGAGTTCTGGGTCGAGAGATTGCCACCAGGGAGAGGCAAGCATGGAAGCGGAAGCACGAGAGATGTCCCGCCTCGCTGCGAGAGCAGCCGACATGTCCCGCCACGTGGAAGTAGCAGCACAGAGGTCCCGCCGCGCCGCTGAAGCAGCACGGAGGTCCCGCCGCGCCGTCGATGCAGCAGACTGGTCCGGCCATGCCGCGGAAGCAACAGAGATGTCCTGCCGCGCCACGAATGCGGCAGAGATGTCCCACCGCGCCGCGGCGGCCTGGGAAAATTTCTCGCGTGCAGGCGACAACTGTTACAGGCGCATGCATGCGATCGTCCATTGCCAGATGGATCAGATCTCCCGTTTTGCGAGGTTGCAGGATGACATGAAAGCCTCGTTTGAATAGGCTATCAACGCACTAAGGGAGGGCAATGAGAGGCTCCGGGCCGAGCGCGACCTGCTGAGGGAGAAGATCGTCCAAAGTGCAGACCAGCAGGAGGAGACCAGTGCCTTGTTGAAGAGGACCAGCGTCATCATCAAGAAACTTATGGACGAGAATGACATGCTCCGCAACAAGCGCCAAAGGCTGGTGGAGGAATCCGTGGATGTTCTCAAGCAACATCTTGAGGACACGAAAGATCTCATCGCCGCTCGCCGCGGAGACTAGTTCCCGTGGCTTGCAGCAACGCATCAAGAAAGTAGAGATCAGCGAGCCAGATCCTTGTCTTCCTTCTTCTTTTACCCTTGTGTATTTCGGGCGTAGCCGCATGTGGCTTTTTTAATTATCTTTCTAATTATGTAAGACAATTAATCGTCCTTATCTTTCTGTGGAAGATCAATGTTGCGAGGCTGGGATGAAGAAAACTCTTGTTGTGGCGACCCTGGCGTTACTGTTCTTCCAGTTGCTGCTAGGCTTCCTTCAGTTTCCTGGTTTCTTTTGATGTAATAATCAGTTTAGGATGTGGATTGTGTCATCGGTTGTAATGTTGGGTTCTAGCGCGGATGTTTGGCCTTTGTTGGCCTCTTGGGATGTTGCGATTTCAATCTGGTAGCTTTTAGTCCTTCGTCTTAGGCTGGAGTTGTACTGAACTTCTTGTGAATTGTGGTGGTTTTCAGTAATGAAAATCGGAAGGGACAAGCCCTTCTTTGATCAAAAAAAATTAATCGTCCTTATATATTCATCAGTCTTGCTATAAGTCGTAGTAGATGCTATATAGGTTCGTCGGATCTTACATCAAGATCCGTGCTTTCAGATTTTCTTTTTTCTCTCTTAAATCTCAGTCGAGTGAGACATAGCCACACCATTAAACAGAGGCTCGGGCGCCATTAATGGAGACCTTGGGAGAGAGGTGGACGGCAGATGGAGGTCAAAGGGCTCTCCTCCCGATAAGCACGCGCAGGGGTCTGATCGCACGCCTCTCATACTACTCAAATAGCTACCCTGCACGGCGCCTCCTAGCTAATAAAAAATGGGGACACGTGGCGGCACGTAAATGGTACTAGTAAGTAGAACGTCCATGGTTTCAACAATACTTGTGTTTCCGATTGTAACGTGACAGCACTTGTTCCAAAATGACTTTGTTGATTGCTAATGTGTGCGCCTTCGCAAATTGGACTGCAAATTTACCACAGCATGTTGGTGCCATGTCATGGCACCAAGCCAAGTTTCATTATTTTCATGTGTGTTTTGGATTTACAGGAATTAAAAAACTAAGTTTCTCAATGTTTCCAACCCAGCCACGACGCCCAGAATTTTGAATTTCATTCCCATTTCTTGCATGTAACCTAGAAATTTACCCGAGGACCCACATGTGATTTTTCAACCAACTTTGGTGCACTGGAACATGTGCTTGTATTTCAAATTTGAATTATGCACACAAAGGTGACACGTTCCCTCCCAGAACCACGAGCCTTCTTGAGAGAAGCTCCGATTTGCAAGAAGCTTATACCAAAATTTGTTCCTATTCGGCCAAATTTTTTTACCACGGCATGGTACTACCATCACATGACACCATGCCAAGTTTCATGATTTGTTTCTCAATGTTCTCGACCGAGCCACGATGCCCAGATGTTTGAATTTGATTCTCATTTTTTGCATGGGACCTAGAAATTCACCCGAGGACACAAGTGTGATTTTTCAACCAACTTTGGTGCACGGGAGCATGTTCTTGTAGTTCAAATTTGAATTATGCACATTAAATGACCAAAAACTCAACTAATGTGTAAATAAGGCCAAACGAAGCCGGAATAATTCCAAAATTTAACAGGGCACTCATGTAGTTCTATGTTGCCTTTGTAAATAAACTCAAGGGGGACAACGTATATCGTTTCGCACTCAAAGGTGGCACGTTCCCTCTCAGAACCACGAGCCTTCTTGAGAGAAGCTTGGGTTTGCAAGAAGCTTATACCAAAATCTGTTCCTATTCGGCCAATTTTTTTACCACAACATGGTAGTACCATGACATTAAATCCATGCCAAGTTTCATGATTTTCAGACGTGTTTTGGATTTATAAGAATTTTAAAACCAAGTTTCTCAATGTTCTCGGCCGAGCCACGATGCCCAGATGTTTGAATTTGATTCTCATTTCTTGCATGGGACCTAGAAATTCACCCGAGGACACAAATGTGATTTTTCAACCAACTTTGGTGCACAAGAGCATGTGCTTGCAGTTCAAATTTGACTTATGCACATTAAATGTCCAGAAACTCAATTAATATATAAAAAACGACAAACGAACCCGGAATAATTCCAAAATTTAATAGGGCACTAATGTAGTTCTATGTTGCCTTTGTTAAGAAACTCAAAGGGGGGCAGCGTATATCATTTCACACTCAAAGGTGGCACCTTCCCTCTTAGAACCACGAGCTTCTAAATCGGCTCAATTTTTTACCACAACATGTTAGTGCCATGACATGACACCATGCCAAGTTTCATGATTTCCAGGCGAGTTTTGGATTTACATGAATTTAAAATCAAAGTTTCTCGATGTTCTCGGCCGAGTCATGACGCCCAGATGTTTGAATTTCATTCTCATTTCTTCCATGGGACCTAGAAATTCAACCAAGGACACACATGTGATTTTTCAACCCACTTTGGTGCACCGGAGCATGTGCATGCAATTCATATTTAGATTATGCACATTAAAAGTCCAGAAACTCAATTAATGTATAAAAAGGCCAAATGAACCCGAAATAATTCTAAAATTTAACAGGGCACTCATATAGTTCTATGTTGCCTCTGTAAATAAAATCAGGGGGGAGGCAGCGTATATCATTTCACACACAAAGGTGACACGTTCCCTCTCGGAACTACGAGGCTTGTTGAGAGAATCTCCGGTTTTGCAAGAGGCTTATACGAAAACTTGTCCCAATTCAGCCAAAAATTATACATATGAAAACAGGGTTTAGATTATCCCAAACATCTCGCTACCTAGACCAATAATGTACTATGATTTGAATTCAACATAAAATGGATACAAATATTTGAATTGGAGAGCGTATGGTACATGTAGTTCATAGTGAAATATGATTACTGCTATATGTATGTTTTTTGTTATCAAGATAATATTGAAATTATTGTATAACTTGACAACAATCGTATTCAAATAAGGAAAATTGATTCAAATTTAGTCCATATGGTAGACGACAATATATATGTTCACATGGTGGAGTAAAAAGTTCATATATGATGGAAGATCAAAATGTACGACTACATCAATTATAAACCGCAAGGTCACCTAACGATATATTCGAATTCAACATAACGTGGATTCAAAAATTGAAATTTGAGATCATGGCATCTGTAATCATATAAAAAGGGACATTACTCTTTCTTTGGTGGGAACTGATTTGTTTTTTGTTCTTGTTGAGGGAAGTGCGAATCGATTTGGTACTGTGCAGGGTAATCTTGTTCTCTCGATTTTTTTACATTTTTCTTGTAGTTTTTTCAATGGCATCTATAGCAATATAGTAAAAGGGGACATGACTCTCTTGTGTCTTGTATGAATTGTTTTTTTTACATGTTAAGTTTGTTCTGCCAAACAAGGAATCCGCACCTAGTTATCCCGAAATTTTCAAGCTCAAGTATCTTTTGTCTCACCTGCTTTGAAACTCCCGCTTCTTCAACCCGCACCGCGCTTTGTTATCCCGAAATTTGGACGCGCGCGAGAACTCCCTCCTCATCTGAAATTGCTCCCGCAGCCCAGACACGCGAAATCCCCCTTCTACCCCTCAGCCGGAAATGAAGCTCCACGTCGCGGTGTCAAAACCGGTGGGGGTACGCTGGTAACTTACCCTACATTTCGGACAAGCGCGTCCCTAAGCCTGGCTCCCCCCTCCTCCTTCGCCCCCCCAATCGTACACCGAGGCCGCCAAAACCCACGAAACCCCATGCTCCTCCGTCGGCCTCCCGACCGCCGCCCAGCCGGAGACTCTTCCCCGACTATGTCGTCCACCGCAACAGCTCGCCGTCCCTCATCCACCGCACCGGACGAGGATCCGTTGTCGATCTCGTCGTCCCGCCGGATCAGCCGCCCCGTCCTCCACCTCCAAGGAGCTTCCCCAATGTTCGCCTCATCTATCGTGCCACCTCAATCCCCACAGTGCCGTCTTGACCGGCCCCACCGGAACCGCAACACCCTCACCAATTCCTCCGATGAAGCCGAGGCCAACTCGGCGCAACCAAGGAGGTTTTGCACTCACCGCTGCATTTTATCTTTTATTCGATCTCACGGGGCTGCCGGTGCTCGATACCGAGTAGACATGGTGTGTCTCCATCGACGGCGCCGTTGTCGGCCACATCATCCACGGCGTCTCTCCCCCATGTCGTTGCTTCCTCGGCGACGACTTCCACAACGGCACTAGCTGCAGCTGCTCCGGCTCTCGCTCGCGTTGCGGCTCTGTTCTTGCTGTCGGTTGCGCTGCTGCACTGCTCTTGCTTTCGTTCGTGCCGCTGCTTTTCTCTTGCTCTCGCTTGCGCTGCTGCTGCACGACCTCCGACAGCTACAGGAGTTGCTGCTTTAGCACTCGCTCGCGGTGCTACTGCACGACTTGCTCTCTGCTAGTGCGTTCCCTGCTCGAGCGTCTGCTGATTTAGATCACTGCTTCTCTGCTACTAGTGCTCGAATGCCCTAAACATCTATTGCAATGCTCTGTTACTAGTTCAATCAGTTTCAACAGTAAAATTCAGTTTCGACTGTGAAGTTCATTTTCTTCAGCTAAGTTCAGAGTGAACAATACTTACAGCATCTGTCGGAGCGGCCGTGGTGCGGCCGATGCGTTTTACATCTAGCACTTTTTGGTGATGTATTTTACATCATCTATTGCAGATGATATTAGGGTCCCACTTCAGATTAACGTTGTCTGTCTTGTCATGCTTCAGCCTCGTCACCGTACACCTTAGCGGAGCTGCTCCAACAATGGAACCGTCCATCACAGCGGAGCAGTACCCTCGGCGACATTTCCAGAGGCATCGGATCTTCTTACCCGCCTCCGACAGTCACACCAGCATCATCACCATCCTCCACGTCCAACCCAATGATGCTGAGGTCCACAAGGCTATGCCAAAGAGGTTGTACACTCGTCGCATCACTTTGTTTCTCCATTCCTCTATTCTTCCAATTCATGTGAGCCAAACACACAGGTTGACTGAAATCCTATGTTTCCAAATGCTCTGTTTTGCACGTGCATTCCTATCCTATTCCTGTGTTTTTCATGTCCCTGCGTTTATAGAATCCTCCAATTCTAAGGAGCCCTTACAGATTTACTTCATTTTCAGATAGGCGTCAAAGAAAACTCTGTGTGTTATGTCCTGCTCCTGCCGTGCCGTCATCCACCCCACCTGAAGTGCACCATTGACAAAAGCGTTCACTGCAGCAAAGATCCTCAAAGGAGGATTCAGAGAGAGAGAGATGACCAGTGTATTCCCCTCCCCCCGAGGTGCATGCTCTAACTTGGCTGGGTTATATTGCTCATATCTTGCATATCTTGCATTCCCATGCCATCTGCTTAGATTAGACATGCTTTGTGTGAATGCCTCCTGTTTGCTTTCTATATCAGATATGTGAATTATGCAATGCCATGTTTTTCAACCAGTTATCATATATGTGAATTATGCACCGCCATGGAGCCAGGCATCATATATGTGAATTATCTCATGCCATATTTTTTTCATTACGTATTCCATTTGTCGACAATCTGTGTATATTGAACTACTCTTCATGTCAGCCATTTGAGCCGGTTATGGAAAAATCTGGAGTGAAAACAAGGTCTTCAGAGCAGGCAATGGTACCTGTTGAAGCACATATCTCGATGGTTACAGGGGGCTCCTCAGAGGAGGATTCAGAGACAGATGACCAGTCCTATATCCCACCTGAGGTGTATGCTCTAAGTTGCAATACTTATATTTCTCATATGATGCATATGGTGTCTTGCATTGCTTAGTTTAGACATCATATGCACACTATTGAATTCTATCTGCTTAGTTTAGAGATCATACATGCGAGTGCCAGTTGCTTAGTATATGAATCAATTATGTCAATTATATCATGTCATCCTGTATACTTAGACAACATGTATGTGAATTATTTCATCCCAACCTATTTTAGAAAGACATCATATAGTTTTGTCATGTCATCCTGTTTAGGTACTCATCATATGTTGAATTATGCCATTATATCCTGTTAAGTTATCCATCATATATCTGAAACTGTGTCATGCTATCCTGTTTAGTTAGGCATCATATATGTGAAATTGTGTCATGCTGTCCTGTTTGGTTAGACAACATACATGTGAATTACCTCATCTGTCTATCATACAATGTCTGTACGTTCAATTTCTTTTCTTGTTTATCAGCCATTTGAATTGGAGGGGGTGATGGCAGTATCTAAGGGAGCAAAAACCCGTTCTTCACAAAAGACAGTGCTACCCGTTGATGCAGATAGAACCATGGTTGTACTGGCCCACAAACTAGCCCCACCACACATAATCGAGACTCTTCCAGATTGCACACTTACACAGTTGGGCAGAGAACCAGCTACAACCCATCTAACCGCAACCCCAGCGGATAGTAACCCACTTATAGTTGATAAAGCACCATGTCCACCACAGAGTACCCCCACATGAGCAGTTTGTAAAGCTACTGCAGTGCCCAAAGCATGAAGACCACCACAGCTAACCCAAACTCCACGTTTAAAGCAGAAGAGCAACTGTTCTCAGGTCAGATTCCGTAGCTATGGTCCATACTCCCTTGCTGTTGCATCACTGTATTTACTCATACCAACTACTTTCGAATTTGAAGGATCCAATTGAAACTCCAATGGCGCAATAGGTATGTTTTAAAACCTATTTCTTTAACTGGATTGCTGTTCTAACTTCTTGCTCTATGTTGATTTCAGTTTAAGTTGCATAAACAGTTATGTTCTCATGTGATGCACATTACAAGTGCTGCCAATGTTGTGTAGTTTCTCACACTTATATTCTGTCTATGCTGTTGTGTCTTAAAAATATATGAGTTGAACTGTGTCTCTATCTTGATTAGGGAACATAAACTAGAATGATATGGACAATACAGTGACCATAGTACATAGATATATGTTTGTTTCATGCTGTTATCCTGTCCACCTTACTACTGAACTGGTTTACCAAAATGAGTTTCATATACTACAAGCTAAACCTGTGATGTGTCTGCTTGTTTCTCTTGTAGTATGCAAACAGAATATTGGAGAAGAGCACCCCACTATGCAATGGTAGAGAAAGTAATGCAGATAAGGTTCAAGATAGTGAGACAACCCTGTTAGTCTCCAAGAAAGGTGATAAAAACGATCTTGTAGACAGTGAGAAAACCCCACAGTCCTGCGTTGATGTAGTGTTCGAGTTACTGGCCAGTACCGCTGGCACAAGATCTTCAAACTCGCTGCCTGAATCACTTCCGCTTCTTCAGTCTCATCTACAAGCTGAAAGGCATCAGTCAGCTGTGCTGCGGCAAGAAGCCGAAGGACTGAGGAAGTCCCTGCAGAATTCAGATGCGTACTTTCTTGTGCAACAGCAAGCGCTGGAGGATTTAAGTGCCAAACAAGAGAAAGTTAATAAGCTTGCTAAGCATCTTGCCAGAATTATGGGTACCCAGGATATTGTTTCTTGAGCTCTTCTGAAGTGGTTTCAGTTCTGGACTTGTTTTGCTGCGGCGTTTATATGCTGGTGTGTTCCCTATATTTGCACTGGTGGCGAACTTTGATGCCCAGTGGATGTAATATGTGTAATAGCCGTGATAGCCTAGCATAAGTTGCTTGCTTATTTATTTCCTTGTTTTGTTTATTTGTTTGCTTGTAGTCAGTGCAGTTCTTTTTCCGCGGTTTGCTAGTGGCTGCAATAACCTATTTTTTAAAACTAGGCCACAATAACCATGGGCTAATATTTACTGTAGTGACACTGGGCCTCCTACGGGCCGTAGATACAGTGGGCCTTCTACGGGCTGTAGAAACAATAGGCCTTCTACGGGCCGTAGAAACAATGGGCCTTCTACGGGCCGTAGAAACAATGGGCCTTCTACGGGCCGTATCATCAATGGGCCTTATACGGGCCGTATGATCGATTAGCCAAACATGGGCCAATAACAGGCCTCATTATGGCCGTAAATGGGCTAGAGTTGGAATCGTCTGTTCATGGGCCGACCATAGCGGGCCATCGTTAATAGGCCATATTTGATGACGCTATGAAAACGGCCCAACGAATTAACGGACCACAAATGGGCCGACTGTAACCACGGGCTGAATTTGGCCCACAAGCAGAAAATGACAGTAACGGGCCGTAAGTAAACGAATGCTGGAAATGAGCCCAAGAATAAATGGGCTCTGAGAAGGCCGAAAGATAACATGGGCTGGAAATGGCCCAACGGAATAATGGGCCGTTAATGGGTATAAAGTGATACACTGTTCATCATGGGCCAGTTTCACCACGGGCCGTTAATGGGTGTAAAGTGATACACTGTTCATTACGGGCCAGTTTCACCACGCACCGTTAGTAGGCCAAGAGTTACATAGGGCCTCATATGGGCCGAAAGACGTCATGGGCCATACATGGGCCAGAAGTGAAAACGGGCTGGAATCATATTGGATGGCCCAGATGACGCTACTGGGCCTAATTCAGATAGGGCGTAACGGGCCTTGGGTTAGCGGGCTGTAAATGGGCTATATTTGAACAGGCCGTTAACAGGCTTTCCATGGGCCGGCCCGCCAGCTTTTTACCAAGTCAAACGGGTCGGCCTTTACACAGGAATGGGCCTCTGTTGGGTCGTGCCACGTGTCGACGTATCATAGGCGCCTATCTGACCCACTGACGAGCTGACACGTGTTTCGTCCGGCCAATAAGAATTTTACATGTGGAAATTTCCCATTGGTCGGGGCTGTTAATGGGTTATCGGATCCAAAACCCGACCCGATAGCTTAACGGCGTTCCATTATGATGGATGCCACGTGTCGGTCACCCTTGATGAAAGCACTTATATGACGCGTGATTTATCATCATGGAAGTGGACACTTCCGTGATGATAATTTTGGTAATGTCATGGAACACTTCTACGACAGCACAGGTATGACTATCTTGATTCTGTCATAAATTTGTCATGGATGTACATGCATGACAAAAAAGCGACCTACTGTGACAAACATGTATCATCACAGAAGTGTATTTTTTTGTAGTGAATACACAATTTATATTGGCCTTCTAAGCTTTTCTCCCATTTTGGCAATCGATGCCAATGGGGGAGAAGTTTCAGAGTTTTTTGGAGTTAGAGAGCCATCTTTTCTTGCTTTGGTTGTGTTCCTAAGCGTTTGCACCTCATATGCATGCATTATTGGTTGTTGCATTGCATGGTGATGCATAATTCCTTGTATAAACTCTCTTGAAAGTGATTGTCATCAATTACCAAAATGGGGGAGATTGAAAGAACATGCGGTTCCCCCATGTTTGGTTTTGGTAATTGATGACAATCTCTATGGACTAATGGTTGCCTTGAGTTATATTTGAAGGTTTTGTCCATAATAGGATTTTCTTGGAATACATGTGTTGGTTTCAAGGAGAGTTTGTGTCGACCAAGGTGCTATTCAAGGAATTACCTTAAGATTGGTCTTGTGAGAGGTTGATCAAGACTAAGTCAAAGAGTGAATCAAGTTGATCAACACACAAAGTGTAGAAGATGTACCGAGAGGGATCAAGCGATCCCATGGTATGGTAAGCATTGTTAATTACGCTTTGTGTACTAACCCATGGTCTTCGTGAGAGTTCTTTGTGGGGTTAGGTTGCGGTGTGCAAGTTCAAGTGATGCATCACGAAGACATCAAGTGCTTGAAGCTTGCCGTCCATTGTGGTGACAATGGATTTGTGAAGATGTGCCGAAGAGTGACTCACCCATAGTGGAGTATGGGGGAGCAACCTTGAAACACCCTCGATGCGACTATAGCTCCCACGTGTCGAGGCACGACTTAGAGACATAATCGCATTGAAGGCATAGGTCGCAAGTTAGGCAATCTTCACAACATCCCATGTAATAATAATAAAAGGGGAGATAACATAGTTGGCTTACACTCGCCACGTCAACCAAGTACATTAATAACATTACATCATCCATACACTCAAGGCCCGACTACGGCGCCAAAATAAAAGAGAACCCAACATGCGACAACGGTCCCAATCACCCCCAACTGGGCACCACTACTGATCGTCGGGAAAGGAAACATAGTATCGTTGAGAGTCTTCGTTGAACTCCCACTTGAGCTCATACGCATCTCCTGGAGCGGAATCATCGGGCCCTGCATCTAGTGTAATAGTAATCTGTGAGCCACAGGGACTCAGGAATCTCGCACCCTCACGATCAAGACTATTTGAGCTTATAGGTAAGGCGAGGTAAAATATGAGTGGAGCTGCAGCAAGCGACTAGCAAGTATGGTGGCTAACTTATTCGCAAAAGAGAGCGAGAAGAGGAGGTAAAGCACGAGCGAGATACTAGAGAGTAACCTGCGCAAACATTACTCCAACACCGTGTCCACTTCCGGGACTCCATCGAGAAGAGGCCATCACGATAACACACTCGGTTGATTCATTTTAATTTAATTAAGGTTCAAGTTATCTACAACCGGACATTAACAAATTCCCATCTGCCCATAACCGCGGGCACGGCTTTCGAAAGTTCAAACCCTGCAGGGGAGTCCCAACTTAGCCCATGACAAGCTCTCACGGTCAACGAAGGAATAGACCTCCTCCCAAGACGTTCCAATCAGACTCGGTATCTCGGTAACTCAAGACACTTCGACAGGTTAAAACAAGACCAGCAACACCGCCCGAATGTGCCGACAAATCCCGATAGGAGCTGCACATATCTCTTTCTCAGGGCACACTCAGATTGTCTTAGGTACGGGTAGGCCAGCCCAGAGTTGCCCCTGGTGGCCACCGGCAGCTGACAGGTGGACCAACACTCAGAGGAGCACTGGCCCGGGGGGGGGGTTAAAATAATGATGACCCTTGAGTCTGTAGAACCCAAGGGAAAGAAAAGGTTAGGTGGCAAATGGTAAAACCAAGGTTGGGCATTGCTGGACAAGCTTTAATCGAGGCGAAATATCAAGGGGTTCCCATTATAACCCAACCGCGTAAGGAACACAAAATCCGGGAACATAACATCGATATGACGGAAACTAGGGCGGCAAGAGTGGAACAAAACACTAGGCGAGAGGCCGAGCCTTCCACCCTTTACCAAGTATATAGATGCATTAAGATAACATAGCAATATAATGATATCCCAGCAAGTAAATAAATGTTCCAACAAGGAACGGCCTCCAAACTTCACCTGCAACTAGCAAAACTATAAGAGGGGCTAAGCAAAGCGGTAACATAGCCAATCAACGGTTTGCTAGGACAAGGTGGGTTAGAGGTTTAACGTGGAAATTTAGGAGTCTTTCAAGAGGCATCATAGCAATGGCATAGCAAAAGAGCGAGCAAACTAGCGTAGCAAAGATAGTAGTGATTTCGAGGGTATGATCATCTTGCCTGCACAGTTGTCAGAGTTGACTGGATCCTCAAAAGCAAACTCAACGGGCTCCTCGTTAGTGAAATCGTCTCCCGGCTCTACCCAAACAAGACAAACAAGCAACAAGGATACAATCAACCACGTGCAAGACCAAGCAATAGGATGAAATGATGATATGCTATGCGGAATGTGATGCGGGATGCAAAATGCAAGATATGACAGGAAATGCATGAGCCTGGCCTCAACTTGGAATTACAAGGGTGCCACTGGAAATATGAGATGAAATCGCTTGAAAACGATATAAAGAACGCCGGAATCGGAGTTACGGTTTGGAAATGGCAAGCGATTCAAAAATGACACCGGTCTGCGATTTACAGCAAGTAGGCATCTAAATGCAATGAAATGAACATGCTACAGCCACCAAACATGACAACAAAATACATGGCAGGGATGCACACAAGATGTTTAACAAAAGTCTAGTACTGAGCCACGGCCAATTCATCCATTAACAGGTTGAAACAAGCATGGAAAAAACGCAAATGGTAAAACAGATCTCAGACTTAGTGAAGTTAACACTTGTCTGGAATTTCAGATCATATAGCCCTCTTCGGAGCAACAAAACAACATGCTACAGGACCTGAACATGACAAAGAAAGACATGGCATGGAGCTACTCAACAAGCTTAACAAAAGTCCCTTAGTGACCTTGAGCCAAAAGGGAGCAGAAAATACAATTGCAAGCATGTGAACATAGCAAAAACATAATCAGTTTTCAGACTTAGTGAAAACTGGGACTTGCTGAAACATAACTCACGAAGGCATGTTTACGAGCTCGATGCACTCACCACGGTGCAAGTCATGGCAAGAAAAGTATACATCCATAAAGAAGGCACAAAATACAAGCTAGACATGGCAAGAACAATAGCATAGCATGCACGGATCAACTACAATAACATCGGCAAAATCGCAAACAAGTTGACGATCTGCCCAGATTCGCAACGAAGCAAAAGTAGAGCTCGATTGACTCAAGCTAGGATGCTCCATAATTGCAAACAAAGACATGGATGGAAAAAGCACTACAATATTAACAAAACTCCCTTACTGATCATCCTCAAAAGAGGCACGTATCACTAGGAAACAACAAGAACATATGGCATCATGAACTAAACAATCCCAGGAACAGAATTAGCAAGTGCACCACTTTGCAAGCTTGCACAAGTCACCGCACACATCCTAAAAATACATGGGTTGCACCTCTGGAAAGATGGCAAAACCCTTAACAAAACATATGAAGAACTCACGGGTATATCATGCACACATTAATCATGGCAAAAATGACAAAAGTGCTAAACGGAGTAACAGATCTGACAATTATCTCAAGTAGCCCTCTTCTAACAGCATTTCGGGCATCAAGATGAGCTCAAATGAAAATGATGCAATGGAATGAAATGATGTACTCTCTGAGATGAACATTTTGATATGCTATATGCCCAAATCGGAGCTACGGATGCAAAGTTACGAGGCCTCGAACATGTGCACTTGGGCTAAAAATCCTGGGGACTTGGTAAAAAATCAACCTCTCCTAGGGTTTACTGTAGCTCCGATCCAGATCTGGATCGCACAGAGCCCGAGGAT